>NC_043704.1:31812062-31855422 GCF_006229205.1 Suricata suricatta | reverse complement strand
CCTTGTCGTCTAAGAAAAAAGTACTAAATGGCAAGGATCACTTGGTCTTAAAAGGACACCACAGGGTTTACCCTTTCCTTGTCATGAAGCTTTGTGTAATCTACAGGGAATTCTTTAAAAAGGAGAAATTATTCTAATCTTTTATTACTTCCTGGGGCATAAATTATGAATTGTAATGTCCAATCATAACTCGATGAATTCATTTGAGACAGTGTCACTGTTTAGATTGATTTCTATTCTTTAATATGAAAATTTAAAAGAACACAAACATAACATTCAGATAAAATAGCATGTTTTAAATGAATTCCACATTGTTTTTATCTTATGACCCCCTCATTATAAATGTGTAATGTTTCTTCTGGAAGAGAGGCAAGCAGGTTTCACTGTGACAAAGTAAAAAATATGAAATTTTTAGCTGTGATCCAATTTGCTTCCCATGGAAAAAAATAGTATTGATTATAGTGAGTATTGGGGAACTTGAATTTCCCAAATCAGCATTATTTTGAGCAATTGTAAGGATAAATACATCTATCTGACATTGAAATGTGCAACACTCTCTTTTGAATGATACGTAGAATAGCTTAAATATTTTTTCTCCCTGTCCAATCATTTTATGTAGTGCCTTTATGGTGTGTAAATAAACACCAAATTGAAATCAGAGTTTATTGAATTTCAATTTCTAGAATCTGTAGGCGAAGCACAGAAGAATTCATTTACAATAACAGAATAGAATATAAATGCTATACAGTTTGACGGTGTAACAGTAACAGAAGAAAGTTAAGGTGTTTATTTATTCAAGTGTGAAGGTAGAGAGTGAAGTTTGTTTAAAAGTGATGAAACATTAACTACAGGTTAGAACTGGAACAGAAGGTAGCAAATAGAAGAACTAAAACATAACAAAAATGGAAAATTGAGAGAAGGAGACAAACAATGGTTATGAATTCAAGGGAAACAAGAGGGTCTAAGTATAGTAAAGACTCTAGACATAAGCATATTATTCTGATCTGGGTTAACTAAAAATATAAAACAGTGATGGTGAGATCTGACTGAGAAGATGAGAACAGGGGTAAGGGATGGATGATTGCATTTTTACTCAATACTTTCTATGACTTGATTTTTAAAAATATATGAATGTCGAACTTTATATGTATTACATTTATGGCAAAAAATAACTTTACATTTATAAGAAAATTGGTAAAATACACAGTACTCTCCTAGACATACAATCTTGATATGGATTCAAACATGGCCATAGAATGCTGGCATTTCAGATTGACACATAATATTAAAGGCGTCTTGTCCAAGCTTCTATCAGATGCGTGAATCATTTCTACATTTTTATCATTTCTTAGCCCTATTTTAATGCCTCTGATTAAAGGAAATACACTATATTTTTACAAATGACATTCTGTCTTGTTTAGCTCTAATTATAAGCAGGTCTTTCTATATTATTCATCAAAGCTATTTTATTCTAACCTTGCCCATTTATATTTGAGTTAATTACTGACAACATAATATTTGAATTAGGGGAGATTAAATATTAGAAATTCAATTTATAGAAATATTTTTTCTCAAAAGTGGCAATAAAATGCATTTATACAAATTATACAAGTTTGTTAACAATTCACTAAATCCCATTTAACCACCGCCAATGAGCACCAAGGGATGCATCAGGTTTGTCATCTGGTAGAATCACTCTCCCCTGTTAACAGTAATGGGCCTTATTATTAAAGTGTACTATGATCCGTGGAAAAGTGCCTATGGCTTGTTTTAATTCAATAGAAAATTACCTCTGTTACTACTGTACAGACAAACAAAACTAAACAAGCACTAATCCAAGCTCCATACTGTTGATAATACATGATCATTTATGAGAGATTTATGTTACTGGGTATACGTTTTGTAAGCTCTTTCAGTAGCAGTTTTGGTCTTGGGTCTTCTTTGTTATTACAAATTCATCATCAACCTTATTTCCTTGTTGTTGAAGTTTTTGTTATTACTTTCTATTTGATGTTTTTATTCAAAGAAAAGAGAATATAGCAGGGCATTTTTATCGGAAGAATGCATGTTTACAGATTTTCATCCAACTGACCCTTGATGACACAGGTTTGAACTACGCAGGTACACTTAGATGTACACGATAATAATAAATTGCAGTCCTGTAAATGTATTTGCTCTTCTATATGATATTCTTACTAACATTTTTCCTTTGGCTTACTTTATTGTAAGAATAGAATGTATAATAAATGTACCAAATGTGTGATAATCAACTGTTAACTTTACTGGGAATGCTTTCCAGCCAACAGTAGGCATTGGTAGTTAAACTTCGGAAAAGTCAAAACATAGGTGTGGACTTTGACGTGGGGGTGAGGTCAGTGCCCCGAGTCCCCATGGTGTTGAAGAGGTAACCATGTATCTGTGATATCCATTATAATGTAGCTGTAAACAGAAATCAGATAGCTCACCAAAATCTTTTGCATTTAAATATTTTAAATTCCTTCCAAGGTGAAAGAGAATAAATAAATTCAAAATTTTGTGTCATACTCTCTTGACTAACATACAGGTGACACCGTGGCATGGTATGTGTGCCTAACTCTGATGCTGGGTACTATGTGGCCCAGCATAGCAAGGCAACTCTGACTGTGGCTTCTGCTACCTGAGGAAGTTGTCATGAGACCCCAGGCAAAAGCTTGCTGTCGCACAGGTCCTGGAATCTTACCGTGCAAAAGCAACTAGATTGGGCATGTCCATGCACAAACACACCCACAAATTTTTGACATAAGAACCTAAATGTCATTAAAAATTGCTGGTCACCAAACTTAACACCCCCTGATTTTTTTTCTTAAAATAATCAACATGCTATGTTATTTTAGACAAAAAAAATAATGTATCTAAGAAGAATAATTTCTTCTTCTCAAAAATGAGCAAAGGGGATTATGGGAAGAGTAGCTGGTAGCTACTGTGGAGAGATAGTTTTTGAATCTTTTTAACAGCCCTGTGAAAATAACCAGACAGACCACATCTACAACAAAACTAGATGGGAACTTATGCTCACTAATGACAAAAGTAAAACTAGTTGACACCCTGTTTCCAACCCAGGCAGCACTACCCCAAAGCCCAAGTTCTTCCCAACTACACTATCTTACAAAGTGTATGTGAGTTGACCATCCCAGGGTTTTCACCTTCATGGACTTGCATAGTGACTGTTGTGTAAAGGTGATGATATATTGATAGCAGAAAAGGGACTATTCCCTTCTCTGTGTGTTCTAGACACAAAGAAAATTAATCTTATTTAAAAGTCAGCTTTCTCTTAGGAATATCACTTATCTATGTTTGTTTGCTCATTTTTGCTGTTCTTCCTCTCCTTCAATAGGGAATATTGGAATCTGATCTGTGATCACCTAGAAGGAACTCCTGAGACACATACACAGTATATAGTATCACTACAAAATACTACACCATACTTGGTGACAAGAAAAGGATTGGTTGATAGGCACGTGGGTGGCTCAGTTACCTGAGCCTCCGACTCTTAGTTTTGGCTTAGGTCATGATCTCATGGTCACTGGATCAAGCCCTACTTTGGGCTTTGCATTGACAGCATGGATCCTGCTTGGGATTCTCTCTCTCCTTCTGTTTCTGCCCATCGCCACTCACACATGTCCTCCCCCCTTCTCTCTCAAAATAAATAAATAGGCATTAAAAAAAGAAGAAGAAAAATAAAGGATTGGTTGAAAGTGACTGAATCTAATAATTTAGAGTGTAAATTCTATCCTTTGAGCATAATTATATACAAAACTCATAAAGGATACACTGTGGAATTCTGTTTGTAAAATAGTGGCAATTTTTTTTATTACAGAACTGTAACCAATCTAGATAAAAAATTCTGCATTCAATTTTTCATTCTTCCAGGAACTATATATTTTCTTTTGTTGCCTCAAACCTTTCACTCTTTGATTGGTAATTCTTTCAGGATTCTCATTACTAGTTCTTGGTCTGCATTTCAAATCATTAAATCTCACTATGTTATAGAGGAGGAAAACCTTTTTTCCATCTTTCAAGATCCTTCTAGGTGAACTAAGAATCAAACTGATGAGACATATCAATGTAAGAAAATCAAATTTAATAGCATATGTAAAAGGGAATCACAGACATGGAAATTCCAAAGATATCCAGGCAACCTGAGGCTCACATGAGCCAAGGAAAGTGTAGGGGTATGAGGATACAAAGTAGAGAAAGACCATTAGCAAAAAGGTGAAAGGGGATGTTTGGAAAACAAAGGTTACCCTGTTATAGAGATAAGTTTCTTAGGCAAAGAAGAATCTCTGTTAATAGTGCTCTTCTTGGTATAAGCAGGAAGTAGAAGAGGAGGTAAAGATGTTCTCCTGAAGCTGCTGGGTTTTGATTGCTTTTAACTCAAAATAATATTCATGTGAAAGTGGCTCATCTTGGGGCAGCCTGCCCTTGGCCCCTACAATGCCCTGCTTTTAGGTGTAAAAATAATCACCCACCATCTGCCTGCATTACTATTGCAAGAATGGCTTTTTCATTTTTCAAATCTGAGCCCTCTCTGTGCATATATATTCTGACAATAATCTGCCTTCCCTTTGCCCCTAGGAATGATGGTTTTGTACCCTGGTGTCTTTGGAAGAGTCACTTAGACTCTGGAGCCTAACGTGAAGGTCGAATCTCTCTTGAGGTATTTCCTACGTTAACACCCACCCCCCACACCTGCCACCACCACCACAAACATCCTCCTAGCAATAGTACATTAGTAGGATTATTTCCCACTTTGCTCACAGTCATTCAAATGAGAACATCAACATGTGTTTTCAGTACATTGTTTCTTCTCACCAGACATGAAGGGTCTGGATGTAGAGTGTCTTCAGAGACTTGGGCAGCAGAACAACATCAAAAGCTGGAGTTATGCATCATGAAAATCTGAGAAACAAATGTCAGTGCGACATGCTGAAGGATGCCAGACTGGCAGCAGGTAGAGGATCAGGTTCTAAACCCATAGTGCAAACCAGGCTAGGCAAAAACGATGGTTCCTGGGTTGAAAACAAGCAAGATAAACACCAGGAGGACTTCAGGGTGGAGAATTTCCAAGAAGACAGTACTGATAAAGTGGTGATTTCCAAGAAGAATGTGGACAAAATAGCACACAGCTGTGGGAGCTTGTTATCTGATTCAAAAGTATTTGGGCCTGGGAGATCTAGAAATGTTTATGCATGAGCGATGGAGCAGACATTGTTGTACTTCCTTTTTTTCCTTTTTTTTTTTGATTCAACACAAGGAAACCATTTAACTAGGGAGATACCAGGGTGAGATCTTTGCTTTGAGTGTTTAAATTCTGATTTGGCAGGACATTTGAAAAAAAAATACAATCCTGCAGTATGATAGAGTCAATAGTAAAATATGATGATATAGTTATTCCTTTCTTATGAATTACTCTTGGTAAATTGAAGATAGGTTTGTATAATGGAACCTTACAAATGTTGATTCTTTATTTTCAAAAATAAATTTGAGCAGTGGAGATTAGAAGAATTTGTAGGTCTTCCAAAATAGATTAATTTTCAAATATAGCTAACATCTTGTGAAAAGAAGGATTTGAGTTTTATCATACCTATATAAACACATCATGGGACATAATAATTACTATTGTCTTTATATAGCAGAAAGAGTGTATTTCTTGGATTCTTTATTAACACTCATAAATGGACTTTAAATATTTTACATATACTTTTAAATATATACCAGTTATAAAACATTTGAATTTGAATAATAAATTTTAACCTTTTACAGTCAAGTAGAAAGATACTCTTTGAATCCAAGTTATTGGGGAAAAATTGCAATACATGTTTCTTTTGGCCTAAAAAGAAGTAGAAAAAATTAGTCACCATAAACATATTCTTTAAGTGTATGTGTTCAATAGTAAGAATAAGAATTTATTTTAATTTCAATTCCTTCTAAAATTTTACTTATGTAGCAGAAATAAACATATTTATTTAGTTCTGAATTATCATTAAAAAGCTTATTCTCCTCACTAAATCCTCATTAATTTTGCCACCACTGTAATGTCCTCCTGTCCTGCTTCATACAAGGAACATAGAGAGCTACCGAGTCTACCAGATGGGACTCTAGCTTTAATGGTCTGTTGAAGAATGGTCGGCAATCCTTTCCCTCCAGGATCTGAGCAATCTGCTGCTCATCGGGGCCTGCATTTTGACAGCTAAGGAAGTGAGACGCCAAGATCTGAATTACATATCAAGTGAAAATCGCATACCTGGCAAGATGGCGCTGAACGTGCCTGCTGAGCCACTTGAGTCAGCTATCGGGAAACAGCGATGATGCTGGAAAACACGAGTGCTTGACTTTCAGCGGTAGCTCTCTGTACCACTTTCGGCAGAAATAAAAACTGCATTGATACCTCTCTTACCAGGTAGTAACATCAGAAGACCAAAAACTACTAGGAAATCCTTCTGTACTATTGCTGATAAAATAATACTTGGGGGATACTTGTTGACAAAGAACAACAGATTATTATTCTAATGTAATCATACTAGTAGATCTCTCCCAAGGAGATATAGTCATACGATATTAGGTAGGAAAGAATATTTCTCCATCCTGTATAAGAACATTGTAACATTGTAAGACAGCACTTAGGTCATAAATTTGAACTTTTTGGTCATTTGTTAAAAACATGATATAATTATTTTAGTTCAGTATGAATAATAATTCATGTATTCATAGCCTAAGTATATTCTTTGAAGGAAGGCACATATTTGTTCCATTTCTATCTACATGGACTTTTTGTGACTGTTTCCTATAAGGAGAAACTTATATTAATTACTGAAAGTTAGGGACTGTTTCTAGATAATAATATGTAGTCACACAATTCCTGATTTTAGTCCTTATCTAGTGATAATCCGTACAGTTGTCTGAGTAATTCAACTAAAGGGTGTTTAAGAAATAGTGGATATAGGGGGAAATTTTCAGACTTTGAAAGAAGTTAGAAATACCTTTGTTAACATCTTTGCTCAACTATTACTAGATGGCAATTTAATTTACATAGGCTCAGTTTCTTCATAAACTTAAGAATTCTTTTGCAGAGACTTGTGAGAACTAAAATGATGAATTTTAGGTTCCTAGCACGGTGAAGGTGTTCAGTATATACTATCGGGTAACTATGATCATTTTGCAGGGTGGACGTAGGAGCCATGGCGGGAGGGTGTATTCATTTCATATCACCGCTGTGACAATAACAAACAGTTCGCCGCTTAACCAACACATTTGTTTAAATCTTCTAATTCTGAATATCAGAATTTCAACATAGATTCCACAGGCCTAAGATCTAAGTACTACCAGGGTGTTCCTTTCTGGACGCTCTAGGAAAGGATCCATTTTTTTGCTTTTCTGAACTTCTAATGGATGACCACATTCCTTGGCTCCTGGCCCTCTTCCTCCATCCTTGAAACCATATGTCAGCAGAGTCCTTTCCATGTTGCTGTCTCTTAGGTTCTCACTTCTACTTCCCACTTCCATTTGTAAGTATCACTGGGATTGTATTACGCCCACTGGTATAATGTAGGATAATCTGTTTAGTGTCCGCTTATTAGTAATCTTAATCCCAGCTGTAACCTTAATTACCCTTTTCCATGTAAACTAACCCATTTATATGAGGATAAGGATGTGGGCATCTTCAGGGGTAGTCTGCCTTCTATAGACGGCTACAGATCAAGTCAGTGTCTGGATTGTGCACGTACAGGCAAAGTCACGTATGTGATTCCAATAGTCATAGTGATTGTTTATGTTGTCTGAATTATTGCTGAGAAAAACAATTTGGTTTAGTATGGTCTGAAGTCTTAGAAAATTAAATTCCTGCTTTTTTCTTTTTGTGATTGGGTCATAACTCTACTTTCTAGTGATGTGCCTGTGTATACCACCTATTAATAATAGACCTATTATAAACATTTATACTCACCTAGAGCATCTGTCCTTTCTTAGTGTAAATCAATATTAACTTTATTTTGAGGCTTTCACCAGATCAAAAAGAAGTAAAGAATACATCTTTTTCCTTCCCCGATCTCTCTCTCTCTCTTCCTCTCTCTCTCTCCACCTTGACTTAAGCAAGCCTGAGGGAAAAAAGAAGTCTATTTCATGTATATATTTATGACACTTAACAAAGGTTAAATTAAAAGTCAACCACTTTATTTCTAAGTGGAATGAAAAAGATAAAATTTAGTTATTCTTCAAGATATGTAAGAGTCTCAATATTCAAAATAATACTCGTTAACAAGTCATAAATACAATGATAAGAAATAAGATTTGTCACAAATTACAAAAACTAAATTGCATAAAGGATATTATGGAGGCATTCAGTTACAGTTGGGGAGTTTCCCCCCAAGCAACCTCTGTTTTCAGGCAATGAGCCACAGTTCTTGGTCTATGCCCATTGCAAATGACACCTTTAAGTCTCTCACTAGCTTTTTTTTTGCAACTACATTTTCCTAATAAAGAAAGGTCTTTCAGATTACTTCACCAGATGCCTACACTAAACAACCCTAATCCCTAAAATGACCAAAATCCACAACTCAATCTTTGGAGTCTGAAAAACTCTGTAGTCTGAGAAAACAGCAACCATTTGGGCATACTGATCACTGAGAAATTTTAAAAAGGCCCTCACATTTATTTGACTTTTCCATTTAGCCACTAAAAGCCAATAACCCAGCATGAATTAGATTCAGGTATTTTGCCATTCTCCTCTCTGGATTACTGTGAGGCAGTAAGACAAACAAGCAGGGTTTGCTTCCTCAGTTGGGAGTTAAGCAATGGCTTTGGATTCTTAGGGAATTGTTTGAGAAAAGGCTTGATGTTTTTAGTTCAATGCTTTTCAAAAGTAAATGGTCATATAAATAACCCTGGGAACTTGTTGAAATGCATGTTGCAATTCAGTAGCGCTAAACTGGTGCCTGGGAGTCTGCATTTCTGAACAAAGTCATAAGGGAAATTAAGGCAGGCCTGCCAGCAATAATCTTACTAAATCTTCTTCTCGACAGATTTCTCTCCTCTTTCCGTTTCCATATCCTTCATGCATATTTTTTTCCTCCCCAGCTCTCTCTACAATTTCAATAGTTTTATAAGACATACTCAAATTTGCTGGTGGATTTCATAACATAGTCTGAATTATAACACATGTATTTATCAAATATTTGCTATATTTAATAGGAAGGAAATTGGGCCTCTTACCCTTCTTAAGAGATGAGTTTTTGTTTGTGTTTTGTTCTGTTTTGTTTTTTTTAAAGCTGCTCTCCAAAAATTCCTGATTAGTTAACACCTTGTATTACCTCATATAATTACCATTTATGTGTGTGTGGTGCGAACACTTAAAGATCTACTCTCTTAGCAACTTTCAAGTATATAATGTAGTATTGTTAACTATAGTTACTAGGCTGTACATTAGTCCTCCAGAATTTATTCATCTTATAACTGATCATTTGTACCCTTTCACCGACATCTTCCCATTTCGTGCCTGCTCCCACCCCAGTCCCTGGAAACCACCATTTTATTTACTATTTACAAGAGTTTGTAAGCCAGATACATTCGAATATGTACTTTGTATCATGCATTGTACTTGATCATGGGAATAAATAATACGACCATTTTATTGTTTTTAATGACTTTGCTACCAAACACAAAAGACAGAGCCATATTCATGAACCATTATACAGAAATCAGTTTTTATAACATTACAAATTCCTTCCACAATTTAAGATCTTGATTTTCTCATTTGTCTTCAAAATCGCTAGAGATACATCCCTGATCTATCTCCCAGCACTGTACTTGTTACACATAAGTCAGTGTAAGTGGCTAGAATATAGTGAAAAGAATGTAAATAAGGCTATGTTTTCTTTCCATTTTGGATACATATTTGCCTGAGATAGTAGCTACCTACTCGATCATGTCCGTTTAGCGCTATAATCCTCTGTATTGCCCTCATAGCAAGTCATTATAAATTATGAGGTATATTTTTTTCAGCTGACTGTAGTAGCAAGTTAACTCATCCATCCCTCCCGACTGGACCCTAATGCCCAAAAGAGATACACACATCAATTGTCAGAAGAGCCTTTAACTCCCACCAATGGTGCAGAATTTCCTTCCTCATCCTCCATTCATGGTCTCAGCTGGATTCTGCATGTCAAGAGTATGCTGTTCTTTGAGAGAACCCTTTACTCATTGCAGAGAAAGATAAATGTAGAGAGATGTAAGAAGAGAAACCCTAATGGTAACTATATGGGCTTCAGATCTGTAATTTCAAGATTCATATCCCAGCTTCACAACTTACTCGTTATATGACGTTGGGCAAGTCACTCACATTTTCTCTGCAGTGGAGATGATGACAATAAAAGTTCCTAACACACAGGGTGCCTGTGATGAGATTAAGTTACAGAAAACACATGTGAGTGACAAGCACATAGTCTGTGCTTTAAAGTCATTATCCGAAGAATCCAGAAAAAATCTGGCTATTTTTTCATGTATTTAACTTCTATGCTACCGCTTCAGTCCCCTGAATTTTGATTCTTAAAATAGTTGGTTTTGTGTTATTCTTTTCTATCCTTTGTAAAAACTCCATTCTATTTGATGAGATTTGTAATACAGAGGCAAAGATTTCCATCTTTTTCTCAAGTATAGCAATGAATGTATATTTAATATAGACACGGCTATCATAAGTATAAAAATTCACATTCAAATTAACACTTCTATTTTTATGCCCATGGTTAGAGTTGTCTATAGCTTGAAATATACCCTATTTGGTTTCACTGCTTAATTTCTTATACCAATTACTTCTCTAACCTGGCACAACTAATTATCTTTTGTCCATTCTGATTTCTCCCTAAGTTCAAAGATATTTTAAAAGCCAAATCTTTCTTGTACTATTCTCAAGTTAATTGTGCTTCAGAACACAACTATAGCTAAGAACAGAATTATATTATGTGACAGTCTAACTTTCATTTCCAAGAAATTACCATGGTTGCACAATGTTGCTCAATTCTATGCAGATTACAAGGAGAGCAAAACCATAGAAGGAATTAGGCATAATACCTTTTTTCACCTGTTTTAGCAAGTGCTTGATTCATTTTTCAGGTGGTGGGATATAGTTTTCATAAGGTAGTGATCTCTATAATTCCTATTCATATACCAAGTTCATATCTTAGGAATCTTTTAAAAATTACCAAAGATAAAATAGTCCAAAAATTATTGATCATAACTTTATATTCAGGTATGTGACTAAAACACAAATCAAAGATAAAATGTTTATTAATGCCCTTTAATAAAGTTAACAAATCACAAGTAGTCAATTATCTTGTGAAATATAATGGAATATAAATACTACTACTAATAAAATGAATCAAGTTCAGAGACAAACACTTTCCTGCATTTGAGCTGTATATTAAAAACAAGGCATATCTCATTTTATTGTACTTTGGTCTATTTTACTTTGCAAACACTGCATTTTTTACAAATTGAAGGTTTTTGTGGCAGCCCTACATTAAGCAAATCTTTTGGCACCATTTTCCCAACAGCATTTGTTCCCTTCATGTTTCTATGTCATATTTTGGTAATTCTCACAGTATTTCAAATTTCTTCATTATTATATTTGTTATGGCGATCATTGATTTTTGGTGTTACTACTCTCATTCTTTTGGGCTACTACAAATTGTGTCGATATAAGACAGTGAAATTAATCTACAAATATACCTGTTCTGACTGCTTTACTGACCTGCCATTCCTCCATCTCTCTCCCTGTCCTGGGCCTTCTTATTCTAGAAACACAACAATATTGACAGTTGGCCAATTAATAAACCTACTATTACCTTTAAGTGTTCAAATGAAAGGGAGAGTTTCATGTGTCTCACTTTTTTTGTATATAGTTTATTGTCAAGTTACTTTCCATATAACCCCCAGTGCTCTTCCCCGCAAGTGCCCTCCTCCATGTCCACCACCCCCTTCCGGTTTCTTCCTCCCCCTTCAGCTTTCAGTTTGTTTTCAGTATTCAAGAATCTCTCATGATTTGCCCCCTCCCTCTCCCTAACTCTTTCCTCCTCCTTCCCCTTCCCATGGTCCTCTGTTAAGTTTCTCCTGTTAGAACTATGAGTGAAAATATATGGTATTTGTCCTTCTCTGCCTGACTTATTTCCCTTAGCATGAAATTCTCGAGGTCCATTCATGTTGCCACAAATGGCCAAATTTCATTCTTTCTCATTGCCATGTAGTATTCCATTGTATATATAAACCACATCTTCTTGATCCATTTATCAATTGATGGACATTTAGGCTTTTTCCATAATTTGGCTATTGTTGAAAGTGCTGCTATGAACATTGGGGTACATGTGCCCCTATGAGTCAGCACTCCTGTATCCCTTGTCCACCAATATTTTTAAATCTCTTTGGACTATTATTAACACTTTAATTATATAATAATTTCCCAACTATTGTATTTGGAATACACGCACCAAAAAAATTAAAAATTAAACAGTATTTGGGGGCTATAAATGACAACTTTGGTCTTATTGAGTGGCTTTCCCTTCATCACTATTATGTATGTATGTATTTTGATATTTACTTTGCTGAAATTAAATAAAGATGATCACATTCAAAATATTCTAATAATTAAGAGTGGGTACTCTACGTGACTCTTCTCTTTCTCAGTGTGGTTTTGATTTGTATTTCCCTGAGGATGAGTGACACTAAGCATTGTCTCATGTGTCTGTTGGCCACCTAGATGTCCTCTTTGGAGAAGTGTCTATTCATGTCTTCAGCCCATTTCTCCCCTGGCTTATTCATTTTTTGGGTGTGGAGTCTGGTGTGTTCCTTGTAGATTTTGTATACTAGCCCTTTATCTGATATGTCATTTGCAACTATCTTTTCCCATTCTGTCCATTGCCTATTAGTTTTCTTGATTATTTCTGTTGCAGTGCAGAAGCTTTTTATCTTGATGAAGTCCCAAGAGTTCAGTTTTGCTTTCATTTCCCTTGCCTTTGGGGATGTGTTGTGTAGGAAATTGCTGCAGTTGAGGTCAAGGAGGCTGTTTCCTGCTTTCTCCTCTAGGATTTTGATGGTTTCTTGTCTCACATTCAGGTCCTTCATCCATTTTGAGTTTATTTTTGTGTACGGTATAAGAAAGTGGTCTAGTTTCATTCTTCTGCATATTGCTGTCCAGCTCTCCCAGCAACACCTGTTAAAGACGCTGTCTTTTTTCCGTGGGGTACTCTTTGTTAAAGATTAATTGGGGGCACCTGGGTGGCTCAGTCGGTTAAGCCTCCGACTTCGGCTCAGGTCAGATCTCACATTCGTGGGTTTGAGCCCCGCATCTGGCTCTGTGCTGACAGCTAGCTCAGAGCCTGGAGCCTGCTTCCAGTTCTGTGTCTCCTCCTCTCTCTGCCCCTCCCCCTCTCATTCTCTGTCTCTCTCTGTATCAAAAATAAATAAAAACATTAAAAAAAATTAAAAATAAGATTAATTGGCCATACATTTTTGAGTCCAATTCTGGGTTCTCTATTCTATTCCATTGGTCTAGGTGTCTGTTTTTGTGCCAATACCATACTGTCTTGATAATGACATCTTTGTAGTAGAAGCTAAGCCTGGGATTGTGATGCCTCCCATCTTGGTTTTCTTCTTCAATATTACTTTGGCTATTTGGGGTATTTTGTGGTTCCATATGAATTTTAGGATACTTTTTCTAGCTTTGCAAAGAATACTAGTGGAATTTTTATTGCAATAGCATTGAATGTGTAGATTGCTTTGGGTAATAATGACATTTTAATGATGTTTATTCTTCTAATCCATGAGCATGGAATGTTTTTCCATTTCTTTGTTGTCTTTTTCAATTTCGTTTGTATGTTTCCTACAGTTTTCATCATACAGGTCTTTTACATCCTTGGTTAGGTTTACTTCTAGGTATTTTATGATTTACTGTGCAATTGTGAGTGGACTCAGTTTCTTGATTTCTCTTTCTGTTGCTTCATTAGTGGTGTGTTAAAATGCAACTGATTTCTATACATTGATTTTGTACCCTGTGACTTTGCTGAATTCATGGATCAGTTGTAGTGGGCTTCTGGTGGAATCTCTGGGGTTTTCCATGTGGAGTATCATGTCATCTGCAAAAAGTGAAAGTTTGACTTCATCTTTGCCAATTCTGATGCCTTTTATTTCCTTTTGTTGTCTGATTGCTGATGCTAGGACTTCCAGCACTATGTTAAACAACAGTGGTGAGAGTGGACACTCCTGTTGTGTTCCTGATCTCAGGGGGAAAGCTCTCAGTTTCCCCCCATTTAAGATGATATTAGCTGCGGGCTTTTCATAAATTGCTTTTAAAAATGTTTAAGTAAGTTCCTTCTATCCCGATTTTCTTGAGGGTTTTTATTAAGAAAGGATGCTGTATTTTGTCAAATGCTTTTTCTGCATCTATCAACAGGATCATATGGTTTTTATCTTTTACTTTTGTTAGTGTGATCTATCATATCGATAGATTTGCAAATATTGAACCAGCCCTAGAACCCAGGAATGAATCCCACTTGATTATGGTGGATAATTCTTTTTATATGCTGTTCAATTCAATTTGGTAGTATCTCATTGAGTATTTTTGCATCTGTATTCATTAAGGATATTGGCCTATAGTTCTCTTTTTTTGTTGGGTATCTGTCTGGTTGGGGAATCAAAGTGATGCTGGCTTCATAGAATGAATCCAGAAGTTTTCCTTCTATTTCTATTTTTTGGAATAGCTTGAGAAGAATGGATAATAACTCTGCTTTAAATATCTGGTAGAATTCCCCAGGGAAGCCATCTGGCCCTGGGCTCCTATATGTTGGGAGATTTTTGATAACTGATTTGATTTCTTCACTGGTTATGGGTCTGTTCAGATTTTCTATCTCTTCCCTTTTGAATTTTGGTAGTGCATGTGTGTTTCAGAATTTTTCCATTTCTTCTAGGTTGTCCAATTTGTTGGCATATAATTTTTCATAGTATTCCCTGATGATTGCTTGTGTTTCTGAGGAATTGGTTATGATAGATCCATTTTCACTCATGATTTTGTCTATTTGGGTGTTTTCTCTTTCATTTCTGAGAGCCTGGCTAGAGGCTTATCAATTTTGTTTATTTTTTCAAAAAGCCAACTCTTGGTTTCATTGATCTGTTCAACTGTTTTTTGGGTTCTCTATTGTTTATTTATGCCCTGATCTTTATTATTTCTCTTCTTCTGCTGGGTTTGGGGTGCTCTTGCTGCTCCCCTTCTAGTTCCTTCAGTTGCTCTGTTAGATTTTGAATTTGCACTTTTTCTAGTTTCTTGAAATAGGCCTGGATTGCAATATATACTCTCCTCTTAGGACTGCCTTTGCTGCATCCCAGAGAGTTTGGGTTGTTGTATTTTCATTTTCATTTGTTTCCATATTTAAAAAAATTTTTTTTAACATTTACTGATTTTTGAGAGACAGAGCATGAGCAGGTGAGGGGCAGAGAGAGAGAGGGAGACACAGAATCTGAAGCAGGCTCCAGGCTCTGAACTGTCAGCACAGAGACTGAGGTAGGGCTCGAACTCACAAACAGCAAGATCATGACCTGAGCCAAAGTTGGACGCTTACCCGACTGAGCCAGCCAGGTTCCCCTGTTTCCATATATTTTTTAATTTCTTCTCTAATTACCTGATTGACCCAATCATTCTTTAGTAGGGTGATCTTTAACCTCCACGTTATTGGAGGTTTTCCAGACCTTCTCCTGTGATTGGTTTTAAGTTTCATAGCATTGTGATATGAAAGTGTGCATGGTATGATCTCAATTCGTTTATATTTATGGAGGGCTGCTTTATGACCCAGTATGTGATCTATCTTGCAGAATGTGCCAATCGCACTCAAGAAGAAAGTGAATTCCCTAGCCTCAGAATGTAGAAATCTAAATATATCTGTCAAATCCATCTGTTCCAATATGTCATTCATGTCCATTGTTTCTTTAGTGATTTTCTGTCTGGTTGATCTATCCATTGTTGTAAGTGGAGTATTAAAGTCCCCTGCAATTATCACATTATTATCAATAAAATTGTTTCTGTTTGAGATTATTTTATGTATTTGGGTGCTCTTGAATTTGGCACATAGATGTTTATACTTGTTAGCTCTTCCTGATGGAGAGACCCTGTAATTATTATATGATGTCCTTCTTCATCTTTTGTTACTGCCTTTACTTTAAAGTCCAGTTTGTCCAATATAAGTATGGCTACTCCAGCTTTCTTTTGACTTTCCGCTGCATGATAGATATTTCTCCACCCCCTTACTTTCAATCTGAAGGTGCCTTTAGGTCTAAAATAGTCTCTTGTTGATAGCAAATAAATGGATTTTGGGTTTTTTTTTTTTATCCATTCTGCTACCCTGTGTCATTTGATTGGAGCATTCAGTCCATTTACATTCAGTGTTATTATTGAAAAATGTGGGCTTAGATTCATTGTGTTCTCTGTAGTGCTCCTACTTATAGTGGGGTCTCTGGTACCTTGTATTCCTTGCAATATTTCCCTCATAGAGTCCTCCTTAGGATTTCTTACAGGGCTGGTTTGGTGGTGGTAAATTCTCTCAATTTTTTATTTGGGAAAACCTTTATCTCTCCTTCTATTTTGAGTGATAGGCATGACTTCCATGTTTTTCTTTCAAGCCAGCGATGAATTTTATGATAATTGTTCTAAATTCTTGCTCCTTTATGGTGCTTATATCTGTTTTGAGCAGTGCTGTGGCAATGACTTCTTTCTGGAATTTCTTTAGTGGAGAGTTCTTCTGTTTGGTCATTTTGGCTAGATTTCTGTCACTTGTCAGTTTTAAAAGCTCATTATGCCCTCTGCAACTGTTAGTATTGCTATATTAAAGGAGGTTCAATGACTGTCTAGGGCCTGTCTGTTCAGGAAGTGTTCTTTTAATGGTGTCTCTTGGTTTCACTTGTTGTGCCTTTGGTTATTTTATTCCCCTTCTCAGTGATATTTGGGACTCTCTACCATGTATACTTTGGCTTGTTTCTTGATGTAGCCCTGAAATAGAAAACAGACAAACACACAGGGAACAAAAACACACAAATGCACAGACAAATCAAACAAACAAGCAAACCAAAAGGGGAAAGAAAAAAAAAGAAAAGAAAAGAAAAAGAAGAGGGGGTACAAAAGACAAAGAACTGTCTAAAAGCGTAAACCAGAGGGGAGAGATAAGAATGAGATAAGGGAAAATATATCTGAATGGCAAAATATGCATCAACATTGGTCTTTCCAAGGCTCAGGGGGAAAAAGGAGAAAAAAGAAAAAAGCAGCTCTCCAGCATTGATGGGTGTGGTTTGGTGTAGGTAGATCTTTGGGGCATCTCCCTGAGGCCCCACATTGGTGGTTGTGGGGAGAAGAATGGTGGTGCCACAGTCCCTTCTGAAACAAAGCGTTGCAACCCACTCTTTTGGGTCTAATCCCCCCATGCCGCAGGCAGGCCAAGTTGTATTTTCTAAGCCCTGCTTCATTTCCAAATCCTGGTCCTCACACTTTAATGATACTGCCCAAAATGAAATGTACTTCCAGAGGCTGGGCAGCTTCCCAGCCAGGGATAAGTAGGGGAGCAATTTCCCCTGGGACAGCCTGGGATCAGCACACTGAGCCCAAGGAAAACATGCTAGCTAAAGGGGACAGATCTCTCTCCCCGAGCCCTGCAGTTAAAAATGGGTTGATAGGATCCCTCTCCATTCCAGGCTGAGGTTTTTCTCTTCTCTAGAGATAGCTCTATGAACGTTTCAGCCTCTCTTCCTCTTCCCCTCATCTCTCCGTGGCTCTGCACACTCCTTGATGCTCTGCAGGGAGTGGAGCTGCCTCCTATCCAAGCCTCTGGTCCTGACCTGTTTTTATCTTCTTCAGTTCGCACTCACTCATCTATGAGGCTGCCTTCATTGCAGACTTTGTGTCTTTTACCCCCACTCTTGTAGATCAGAGTATTGTGGCTTCAGTCCTTATTAGTTTGATAGATGCAGGCAGGTGAAAATTACAGAGCTCACTACTTCTCCACCATCTTGCCCCTGGCTCATATGTCTAACTTTAACTAGAGGGATGTCTGGCTGGCTCAGTTGCTTGAGACTCCAACTCTTGATCCCAGTGTCATTTTGGGTTCCACACTGAGCATGGGGCCTATTCAAGATTCTATCTTATGTGCTCTGCCCCTCTCTGCAGCTCACACTCTCTAAAATGAAAAATTAATTAATTAAAAAATAGAAACAATTAAACTTAATAAGAAAGCTTGTCAAAAGCCAAGATAGGCTGAAAATGAGGACTCTTGCAGCATTCATTGGTCAAGTGTGACTACAAAGAGAAAGTTCTTGAAAAAAAAGCACTACTCCAGTGAATGCATGAATGATAAGAAAGCAAAACAGCTGTATTGCTGAAATGGAGAAAGTTATAGTTCATCTTCTGGATAAAAGATTAAACTTGTCACAACATTCCTGTAAGCCAAAGCATAATCTAGAGCAAAGCCCAACCCTCTTTAATTCTGTGAAGGCTGAGGGAAGTGAGGACACTACAAAAGAAAGGTAGGAAGCTAGCAGAGGTTGGTTTCTGAGATTTAAGGAAAGAAACCATCACCATAACATGAAAGTGCAAGCTGAAGCAGTAAGTTATCCAAAGAACTAGCTAAGATAATTAATGAGGGTGGCAACACTAAATAACAGATTTTTGATGTCGATGAAACAGCCTTCTATTGGAAGAAGATGCCACCTAGGACTTTTGTAGCTAGAAAGAAGTCAATGCCTAGCTTCAAATCTTCAAAGGACAGGCTGACTCTCGTGCTGAGAATTAATGCAGCTGGTGACTCTGAGGAAGCCACTGCTCACTTACCATCTGAAAATCCTAGGGCCCTTAAAAATTATGCTAAATGTGCTCTGCCTGTGTTCTAACAGTGCAGCAACCAAGCATGCATGACAGCACTTCTGTTTACAACATGGTCTACTGAATATTCTAAACTCACAGCTGAAACCAACTGCTCGGAAGAAACTATTCCCTTCAAAATATTACTTCTTATTGACAATACACCTAGTTACTCAAGAAATCTTATGGAAATGTACAACGAAATTAATGTTGTTTTCATGTCTGCTAACACAACATCCACTATGTAGCCCATGGATTCAAGAATCATTTTGACTCTAAAGTCCTCTTATATAAGCAATACATTTTGTAAAGCTATGGTGATTCCTCTGGTAGATCTGAGCAAAGTAAATTGAAAACCCTCTGGAAGGGGTTCACCATTCTAGATGCCATTAAGAACATTAGTGATTCATGGGAAGAGATCAAAGTAGCAACATTAACAGGAGTTTAGAAGTTGATTCCCACCTCATGGATGACTTGAGAGGTTCAAGACTCCTATGTAGGAAGTAACTGTAGATATGGTGGAAAGCACAACATATGACTTTGGTTTCTTAGATATAACTTGAAAAGTTGAGGAAATAATTTCCATGAATGAGCAGAGAAGTGATTTGTTGAGATGGAATCTGTACCTGGTGAAGATGTTGTGAAGATTGTCATCAGTAATCCAACAGATTATTTGTAAATAGTGTGTGAATAAGTGAAGCACTGGCTTTTAAGACTGAAATCCTCTTTTGTTTTTAAAGGTGGGAGGGGCACAGGGAGAGAGAGAATTCCAAGTAGGCTTCACACTCAGTGTGGGGCCCGGTGCATGGCTTAGTCTCATAAACTGTGAGATCAGGACCTGAGTCGAAATCAAGAGTTAGATGCTCACCTGGCTGAGCCACCCAGACCTCTGAAGACTCAAATCTTAAAAAGTAACCAAATAAAAAAAAAGCAACCAAATCCCTGTCATTTTCTGCCAAATCTGTGCCTAAATCCAACTGGGCAGGTGGTGGTAAGATCAGACTGGGCAGAGTATCTTTATAATATGTCATTTCCAAACAAGTAGAAGTCCAACATGGTGTATGTGTAATAGTTGGTGAACTATAACATTATAAAACACATTGTCAAGGCAGAAATTTGTATTCATTTTAATTTTTTAAATTACATGAAGTAAAACACCTTTTCTTGGTATAGTGCTAGCTTTTGGTTTCATTAATTTTCTCTATTGTTATATAATTTTCATCATTGTATTTACTTTTCTCCTTCCTTCCTTCTTATTTCTCTCCCTTTATTCCTTCCTCTGCAGAAGCTTATGACATTGATTTTAGTCATTTTTTTAATGAAATATTTAAATATATAAATTTCTCCCTGAATGCTACTTTAGCTGTATTCCATAAATTTGTTACACTGTGTTTGCAATATTATTCAGTTATTCAGTGTAAAATATTTTCTAATCCTCCTTGAGTTTTTTAATCCATTAATTTTATAGAAGTGCAATGTTTAATTTCTAAATATTTGAGAAATTTTGTTATTTTTTATTTGCTTCTAATTTAATTTTAGATGTTATTGTATATAATATTTTATTTTCTACCTTTTTATTGCTAGAATATAAAGATTCAGTTGAATTTTATATATTGAATTTATATAGTTTTTGCTAAATTCAAATATTTGTTCTAGTGGTCTTCTTTTCTAGATCAAGATTTTCTGTTTTCACACTATGTTTTCTGAAAATAGAGTGTTACTTCATTTTTCCAACTTGTAGCTTTTCAGGTATGTGTCATAGAACATATTTGGTATAACTTCCACTCTTAAATCTGTGCAGTATGTTTCATGGTTCTATACATCTATTTTGGTGAATGGTCCATGCACACTTGAAAAGGACATGTATTTTTGTCTTTGCTGGATGGGTTTTCTCTGTATTCATGTTAAGCAATAATGTTCACGTCTTTCAGATTATTTCTGATTTTTTTCTTCTACTTCTTCTGTCAATCACAGAGAGAAGAGTGATATAGTCTCTGACTCTGATTGTAGAGATGTCTTTTTCTCCTTTCAGGTCTGTCAAGTTCTGCTTCATGTATTTTGAAGCTGTTTTTCCATGCATACTATTTAGGATTATTATGTCTTCTTGATGAATTAATTCTTTTATCTTAATAAAATGTCCCTCTTTATCCCTGCCTATGTTTCTTGTCTTAAACTTGACTTTGGCTGACATTAATATACTCAGTTCAGCTCTCTTATGTTTAGTGTTTGCACGGTATAGTTTTTTCTATCTTTTTACCATTATTGTGTTTGTATTGAGTTCATTTTTTCCTTTCTTTAATGAATAAAATTTTATGTTATTTTCTAGGGTCTGAAAACAGCATTTTTATAAATTTTGGCCAGCTTTCTTTTTTAACATTGGATGATATGTGTTGTACCATTATTCCCTCATAGATGAATTTTTTCTACACATTTTTATCTTTTGGTTATTGTGTCTCTGAAGTTGAGGCTATGCACATTGTCACCTTCATCTTTATTACTACTCTATCTTCAACATAATCCCTTTATTATCTCTGATAATATCCCTCTACACAATGAATAAAAGTTTGTATTCATTTTTATAATTTCAAGTGAATTGAATATTGCCTATATATAAACAACATTTATCATTAAGATGTATTTGTAAAAACCTC
This sequence comes from Suricata suricatta, assembly GCF_006229205.1. Classification (NCBI taxonomy): domain Eukaryota; kingdom Metazoa; phylum Chordata; class Mammalia; order Carnivora; family Herpestidae; genus Suricata; species Suricata suricatta. The sequence continues at coordinate 31,833,858 of NC_043704.1, read as the reverse complement.
TAGGAACTAAAATACATATCCATTCACATACTTCAAATTATCAGCCACAATATGGATGAAAATCTAAGCTTCTTCAAACTTGAAATACAGGCAAATGAGGCATAGCATTTCTTAAATATAATAGAATATTCAACATTCAACATTGAACTACAAGTTGATGATTAAAAATTGCTAGCAACCAGGGTACCTAGTTAGCTCAATCAGTTAAGTATCTGATTTCCTCTCAGGTCATGATCTATCAGCTTATGAGTTCAAGGCCCACATCAGGCTCTGTGCTGTCAGAGAAAGGCCCGCTCTGGAAAATCTGTCTCCCTTTCTTTACCCCTCCCCCACTAACAGGTATGCTCGCTCCCTCTCTCCCTCTTTCTCTCAAAAATAAAATAAACAGTAAAATATGCTAGCAAGCAATTCCCAATGGAAAACAAAATTAACTAAGTATACAATTAAAAGTTATAAAACAAATTTTTTCATATGTGACATTCAAATACACAGAAGAAAGTCTCAGTTACATAAAAAATCTTATGGATTTTATATTAATCCATATTAACTGTCTTATTAAGACTTATTAACAGTCTTATTAAGAGGAATAATACAATTAAAAATAACTTATAGCTTAAAATGTTTCACATCACTGTAATTGGCTATACCAAATTTCACTCAAGCATAGCAGTAGGATATATATTTTTTTAATTCTTTTTAACTGAGCTAGTGAATTTAATCTATAAAGATTAGTTTTTTTTTTCAAATTTGTGCCTTAAACATCACTAAATTAGTCTTTTTTCAATATTTTTAAGTAGACTTTATACTCAATGTGGGGGTTGAACTCACAACCCCTAGATAAAGAGTTATAGTCTCTACCGAAGGAGTCACACAGGCACCCCAGGTTTTTTCAATTTTAGTAAAAGCTCTTAATGAATGACTGTCTAAATGTTATAAAATTCTACTAATTTAGTTTTTCTTCCTTTCATCTACTTTGTGTTTGATATACTCTCCCCTTAATTATCTTCTTTGTGTACTATAATATTTTTATATCGTAGAAGTTGGTTTCTTTCCACCCTGAAACTGATTCCCAGAATATCTCACACAAACAACACTGGTTGGCAATACATATACACATACACACATGCAGAGCAATATTATATATTATATACACACACATATAGTTTATATATATATCACCAAAAGTAGGTATATATATATATAACCCAAAAGCAGGTACATTCATAAATAGTTTTCAATCATTTTGATTTCAATGTATGAAATCACCCCAAAAATACTACTAAGTATAATTTTTACTACAAAAGTTATCTGTTGTGGATTATCTACATTCTATTATCAATGAAAAGAATATGATATAAAATTGCAATTGCATCTAATTAATTCTAATTTCAGGCAAAAAAACCACTTTTGTATAGAAATTAATGTAGTTTCCACAGCAAGAAATTTAACTGGTAAAAGAATTAACTTCTAAGTGACCCAAATTTCTTATACAAGTGTCCTGTATTATGCCTAGTGCCTACAATTTTATGGGAACTGAACTGGGCATTTGGGAGTAGACCAAAAATATTGAGTGAAAGGAATTTTTAAAAAATATTTTAAACTAGAGGAAGTTTAATAGAATATTTTTACAGATTAATTTTCATGAAAATAAAAAATCTAATAAATATTTTGCTAATCATTTTTGTTGTCGGTATAGACTGAAATGATATATTTTCATTTGTTTTAAGCTTTAGAGATGTTTCAAGGAAACGCTGAAATTATTTTACGGTACCTGCTATTCCAGTAGCTAAATCTTAGTCACTAGCGGTTATTAATTGGCCATATTTTCAGAATCTTTCTTGATTCGATAATCCTGATTTAACCATTAAAGTAAATTATTATAACTCTTCTACAGGCCAAGTCATTTATACTTGTTCCATAACAACGTTAATAATAAACACTTCTACTTTCCACAGTAAAAGTACCCTCAGTTCACTTAAGTTTTTCGTGATCCTCTCCAAGGCTCCGAGTGGAATGCTTCATACTGCTGAACACGGCCACTGACTTCTCAGTATCGTGCTGCGTTTCCTTCACACTGGGCTTCCCATTTGATTTCTGTTTCTTTTAATCCCGGGTTGCTCCTGTGTCATCTTTGGTCTCCTGAGATGGATGCTGTTTTCTCTTCCCACATTACCTTCCCAGTGTGTTCCATGTGTTCCAAAAAAGACATGAGTAGAGGGACCTGAGGGTTTTATTCCCCAACTATGCTGCAACCATTTAATGCAGTGACAAATACTTACCTATTTCAACCAGGTCCTCTCCTGATCCAATTAATCAATCATTCCCAAACTTAGACATTTTTAAGTACAAAGGAGATAAATATTTGAAAAGTCTTGATCTAGTAGTCCCAGACATTTTCTGAATACATTTTCTTGAGTTCAGTGTTGTCTTATATGGTAATGACTAAGAAATTGAAAATATTATTACATTAACATAATTGCAATTTAATATTTTGAGTGTTTAAATTCCTAAATATTTAAGGCAACAAGGACCATTGAAATTTCCTAATATCAGTTGGACAACTCACAGTTTTCATTCTCTGTGATGTGCACACTAGTCTGTATTAAACGCATTAGTTCACCACAAAGAATTCACTCAAAAAAATTTTCACAAGCTGGTGAATTATACAATTATCACACTCTGAACAACGTAGCAAGTCATTATTAAACTGTCTCAATGATCTTATGAAAAAGTCAATAGATATTCTTAAATGTCTTTTTGCACAATTCTGCTGTTTTGTTTTTTGTAATATTTCCAGACAAATAATATGTATTTTAGAAAATCAAACTGAGCCACTGTATAACATAATTGATAGTTTTGAGCATGGACTCTGGACCTGACAGCCTGAAAGGAATTTAGGCACCTGGTTGTTCATTCCAGTATTGTTTATAGTTGTAAAATATTAGAAACAATCTGCATACTCCCACATAGGAGAAAGGTTGAATACGTTATATTCACTCAATCGAGTACGAAGCAAATGTTATTTGTGAAATGATATGGAGGTGTTTTCCTTGATACACTGTTAAGTAAAAAGAAAATTGCAAACAACATCAATAGTATCCTATGCCTTCTGCAAGAAACAGGGAGACACAACAAAATATCTATCTCCTTATTTGTGAAAAATAAATGCAGAAAGAAGAAAACGAAAGCCTAAGTAATTTGCTTGTAGGGAGTGGCTGGGAAATGAGCAGAAAGCAAGAAGCTCTCTTTCTCTTGGAAGGATGCATGTGATTGCATGTAGGAAGTACTCAATAATCCCGGAGAGTCCCCTCCTCTTGAAATCCTTGCTATAATCACATTTTGTGGCTATATAAAAAAAGCACACATATGTTCCAGGGATTAGGATATGGTTATCTTTTGAGGGGCTATTTTTCAGCCTCCTACAATATCCAAGAGTCCCTATCAATGTAGGTAATTAAAATAAACGAAGAAAAGGGATAGCTCTTCATTAGAGATGACTTCAAATTTTGAAAAATCTAAATGGAACTAAGGATATAAAAAGTCACCACAGGCAAACACTATATAATAATACTTGCAGAAGAAAATCATTTTTGAATGCTTAAATCAGCAGGCAAACATTTGAGGAAAAAAGATATTTGCATACTCTTAAAGTACTTTTCAGTAGTATCCACCTTACTAATTATGAAGTGAAAAATAGTAATTTTATGTGGAGAAACCCAGCAGACACCACTATAACCAAGAAATCAAAGTTCATACCAATAGTAAGACATATGGACGTCAGGTACTCCCAACCTGAGGTACCAAGAAAGACACAATAACAATTTTTGTAGTATTCTTGCTAAAATGTATGACCTCAATTTAATCTCAAACAAATATCAGACAAACCCAAATTGAGGCAGAGGCTATAAAATAACTAGCCAGTACTTAGCTAAAATGCTGGGTCGTGAAAGACAAGGAGACTAAAGGGCTGTTTCAGTTGAAGGAGACTGAGGAGACACACAACTAAATGCAATTTTGGATGCTGGACTGTGTCCTGGAACATAAAAGTATAGTAGTGAAAAGCTGGCGGAGCTTGAATAACAGCAGTTGAGTTTATAGTATTATATTAATGTGAATTTCCTAGTTTTGATAATTTTACAATGAATCTGTAAATTTTTAATATAAAGGGAAGTATGGTGAGGGGTATACATGAAAGCTCTGCATTAGCTTGTCACATATCTTTAAAATTATCATAAGAGAAGGGCACCTGGGCGGCTCAGTCGGTTAAGCGGCCGACTTCGGTTCAGGTTATGATCTTACAGTTCATGGGTTTGAGCCCCGCATCTGACTCTGTGCTGACAGCTCAGAGCCAGGAGCCTGCTTGAGATTCTGTGTGTCCCTATCTCTCTACCCCTCCCCTACTCATGCTCTGTTTCTCTCCCTCTCAATAATAAATAAAAACATAAGAAAAAAAATTAAAAATAAAATTATCACAAAATAAAAAGTGAAAAAAATAAAGAGAGGGAGACATAGAGAGGAAGGGGGGAAGGAACTCTTTAGACCTTATATAAACACATAGGCACAGGGGACTCTGGTGGCTCAGTCTGTTGAGCTTGCTCATGATTTCTGTTCAGATCATTATCTTACAGTTCCTGGGACCCACCCCCAGACTGAGGTCTGCACTGACAGGACAGAGGGGCTTGAGGTTCTCTGTCTCTCCCTCTCTCTCTGCCCCTCCCTGCTCGCTCGCTCGCTCTCTCTCTCTCTCTCTCTCTCTCAAAATAAGTAAACAGACTTCAAATAAATTAAATAAATAAAAGGGTGCCTGGGTGGCTCAGTCCCTTAAGTGGCCAACTTCGGCTCGAGTCGTGATCTCATGGTTTATGAGTTCAAGCCCCAGGTTGGGTTCTGTGCTGACAGCTTAGAGCCTGACGCCCACTTTGGATTCTGTGTCTCCCTTTCTCTCTGCTCCTCCCCTGCTCATGCTCTGTCTCTCTCTTTCCTTCAAGAAGAAATAAACATTCAAAATAATTTTTACCTTAAATAAATTAAATAAAAGACTAACTCCTGGCCAAAAGATATACCCAGTGGACCCACGTGCTGGCCCACCAGCCAATTTGATAAATCAGTGAGATGTATGTGGTTTTTGTTTGTTTGTTTTTAATTTTTTTAATGTTTTATTTATTTTTGAGACAGAGAGAGACAGAGCATGAGAGGGGGAGGGGCAGAGAGAGGAGACACAGAATCTGAAGCAGGCTCCAGGCTCCAAGCTGTCAGCACAGAGCCTGACACGGGACTCGAACCCACGGACTGTGAGATCATGACCTGAGCCGACTGAGCCACCCAGGCTCACCAGATGTATGCTTTTTGATAATGCTACAGTTTAGGAAAGGCCACATCACTATTCTCCATACTAATGCTAAAGGATAAATGGATGGTTGGATGGATGGACAAATCAATAAGCAAGCAAGGAAACAAACTATTTTTATTGTCAAGCAGTATCTAAAGCAGACATCCTCAGTTCTTTGTTGATCTGTTTCATCCCAGAACTATTGATGGTATTATCAAACTTGTATTTAATTATGCTGGGTGAAATTTTCTTAGAAATAAGCCCAGATCTAATGGATCAATAATAATGATTTTATTAGTTTATTATTTTCTCTTTCTGGTTGCCAAAGAAATACATATATGATTTTTACTTTTTTTTTTTTAAAGAAAGAGATGGATAGAAATGACTGTATCTTTTTTACGTAGTTAGCACTAGGGAGGTTAGAATCGTGTTGCTTATATCCTTTGGTAATCAGCTACCATAATATTACATTTTGCTTTAAAATCTTTCCTACCTTAAAATGGTTACTACTCTTTCAATATTGTCTTGTCAGAGTTTCTGCTTCAGCCCAGACCACAGGCTTCTGACCACATATTACTATTATAGTTGTTTGGGAAATCTTCCAAGGGACAGGTGAAGGCAGAATGTTTCCGTGTGTTAAATTCTTTGTCTCTGCTCCTGTATGCCCAGGTTCCATCACTGCCACCAATTACTCATCACTCCCAGACTGTTGGGACCGAAACAAAGTTTTTTGGCACAGGACAGATCTCCTTAAACATTTATCTCTGCACGTCAATTCAGCAAGTGGTAAAAATTGGATAAATTGTTCTGGATTCTTGAGATCTCAGGCACTGATGTGTATGGACACTATAGATTGAAAGAGCAGTAATACCAGGAAAAGACTCAAGATCTTAATGCAAAAGTTCTGTCAAAGGGGCTGTCAGGTTTCCTTAGGGCCTAGACACTTTATGATGCACATGTGGGCTTTAACTCCACATTCTCAGAGAGAGCCTGATGCCAGATCAAAGGCTGCAAAGCAGTCTGGCCACTGTCCCTTAATTGTAATGGCATTTTTAGCAACTACTTCAATCTACTTTGTGCATTCAAAGTCTTTCTGGCTGATATTCTTTCCAAAGAGTAAAACTAACAGAATATGGCATCAATTCAGAGAAACACTCTCTTATAATCAATGAATTTAATAACACTGGAATATTAAATTCTTTTGATACATTATTTACATCCGGATTATAAGCAACTTGTTTTACAGTGCTCAGGCCTACCAGAGTGACCTCCTGAAAAGCATTGCCAGGGTGTTTTTCTTTTCTCTCACAAGGACAAACATCATCATAGAGTTTCTAGCATGTCCCTTAGTAATACACTACCTAAGCTTATATTCTAGCTCTTCTGCTATAGTGTAACATGAAATCAGTTTATTGGAATCTTTCTTATAACCTTTTAAAATTAAGTATATACCTGAACCAGTTCACTGTGTCCCACATGCTTTTACATATAGTGACTTAAGTCATCCCCCAGTGATGATGAACTGTACTTCCAGAGGTTAAGGATTTACTCAATTGTTCCTCAAGTTGATCAGAGACAGGATCCAAGTTTTTTTTTTAACTATAAAATTTCTTCTCCTGTCCTCGTCCATTGTCTTCTATTTTCACATAAGCTGCAAACCCTATGATTGGTATAGTTTTCAAGAAATAGAATGCAAAAAGCAAAATAAAGGCAAATGGGATGATTTCTGTGTAAATGACATCCAGTTCCTCCTTTGGTTTCCACAATGAACTTGAGCACACTCTGCCCCATTCCGCAGGGTTGTTCTGTGTTGGAAGGTCCCTCAATTTCTGTAAAACTCTGAGGTCTTCCGGAATCCAATTTGGTGTGTGAGGACTTTCTACTGGAAGCCAAGAGTAGGTTGTGGATTTGGCAATATATATTAGATGCTCACAGGTGGTAAACGCATTTATAAAATGTATGCAGTCTGGCCCAATGTTGTGTACTGTTAAAGGTAAGTAAAAACAAGGAGCAATGATCCAGGCAAATTTTACTGAGCCTTTGATCCTTTTGCTTTCAATGTATAATGCATTTTTCCACAACTGTGGAAGGGAAAGATTATTTAAAGTTACATAATTTAGTCATAACTGGATACATATGACTCTGCCTTATTTTAATGAAATTCAACACTTTTTTTAGAGGGTACTTACGGTTAACTGCTTCTACCTTATGCTGTTTGGATACATTTCCTTTATGTAGGATTTTATTCTAATAAACGTGCAGGTGGTAAAATAAACCTGATGTTGTGGTAAGTAAATACTTCCTGGGGAAAAAGTTTTCCACATCTTTGCAATGAATGCTTACTTACACACACACAAAACTGGTCTGTGTGTATATATTTGGCATCTGGGATATACTAGTTCATTTAACATGGGCATACAGTTTACTGTCATAGAGGAGACTATGCATGGTATGACTGAACAGTCCATAAGAGTTATACTATTCCCTAAAGGGAAATAAATACCTACAATGTTTCATAGACGGTCTTTCTGTGGCACATATGAATTCTTGATACTTATTGGCAGTTTCAGAGTGTGGAAGAAAAACCAGCAGCTGTGATTTTAAGCATAGGTGCACTTACAATAAATAGGAGCTTGGAGCTACACTGATGATTTAAAACTTACCAGAACATGATGGGAGTCCTCATTAACCACTCTGAGCTATTTGTAATAAATAAACTCAAGTAATTTTTGTCTGTATTATGCTTCATCATGTTACTCTAATTCCTGGCAAATCCTCCTTGATTGTGTTGCTCTGCAAAGTGTTTTATTAATGTTCCTTTTAACATTCTCCACATTGCTGGTAGAAACCTAGACTTAGTAAGGAGGTTACATTGTCACTTTTAGCTTTTCACGGAAACTTAATATTTGGATTCTAAGAAGATGTCTCCATCTAAATTTGCAACATTGACACCTTTATCTAATCTAACCCATGGGGAAAAAAATCAGCCAGCTGAGTTATATTCATCTTTGCAGGAAAAATATATTATTAAATTCATGAGGTCCATTGTTATAAGCGACCATATATCATCTTTGTATCTCTGCATAGATATAGCATTTCTAAGCAAACAGGTGGATAAGAGACCACATACTCAGAAAATTCTACATGTTTTTGCCTCACATTTTGTACAGTATGGTGTGATGAGAACGTAGCTTTAGTGTCAAAGATTTTGATTCAAATCTCAGCTTTATCACTAACAAGATTTGTAAACTTTGACTTTAGGTTTTGGTTTATTCATTTATTTTACCAATTCAAGCCTTAGGTTTTTTTTTTATCAATTAAAAAATCATTAACATGGCAGGATTGTCTATAGATTTTAAAATGGCAGAAAAAATGTCTAATGCAGGGATTGGAGCATAATAGAGATTAAATAAGTCCCATTTCCTCTTTTCTTCCCTTCTATCAGTATGTAGCCTACAAATTTTCCATGGTAAGTACTCAGTAAATATGTTTTCATTTGGTTTACTTATCAGTTAAATATGTACAAATTAACCAGTAGACTTCAAATAGGTCATAAAGGCATTTGCAGAAAATAACTCTGTTTTTTAAAGTTTATTTATTTTGAGGGAGACAGAGGGTGAGCAGGGAAGGGACAGAGAAAGAGGGAGAATCTCAAGTGGCTTCTGTGCTATGAGCATGGAGCCTGATGTGGTGCTTGAACTCATGAAACGTCAAGAGTCTGATGCTTAACCAACCGAGCCGCCCAGACACCCCCAGAAAATAACTTTTAAAAATATGATCTAAATTCTTCCAATTAACTCTCAATAGTTAGTCAAAAATTACTGTATATTGTCAGAACTATTTAGGTAAAATTAGCATGTTAAATATTAATATAAAATAGCATATATAATAACATAGTATTACTTATATATATATACTCATGTTTTTTTAATTAAACAAATTAAGTTTACCTGAGTGTGAAAAAAGTACGTGCAAGAATGCTTATTATGGTGTTATAATTAGTAGTAAAAAGTTGAAAATGATCCAGGCACACATGCACACATAGGCACAGAAAAGAGAGTATAAGGATTATTAGGAATATGGGAGGAAACAAGTTTGTTTCACAGTATGTACAAATAGAATTCATTTATTCATGCATTTTGTTAATAGTAAACGAATGAAAATATATGTAGAAAGTATGTATAGAAAAGAAACAGATTAAAAACGGCTCTTGGTGTGGAAAGGTAGATTACAAGGGACCTTCCTTTCCTATATTATATATTTTTTTAGTATTTGAACCTTGTTTTATATAGTCTATTTTAATACAGGTTAATATCCTACAAGGAAAAAAATATAACTTCCTGATTAAAAATAAAATAGTTGGGGAGCTTGTCCATAAAGACAAGTAACTAGGGTAATTTAGCTCTGCATTTCTCAGTTTTCTCATCTGCCAAATGTCTAATCTACTTTTTAGAATTGTGGGAGTAATTTGAAATAATTCAAGGGAGACTGCTCTGTAACTTGTAGTGCTATCTCATAATTTAAAATCTGAAGAAGAATTTGCTTTGAACCATTGATAAGATTATCTTTCCTTCCTCTAATTCCAGGTGGAAGACAGTGCAGTAAATGGCTCTTACAGAGATAAGACATTGCCTTCTCTAGCAGCCGGGTTTAACTCCTTCAGAGCCAGACTATCATCCTCAGTGAGTACTTCAAAAGAAATCCAATTTCTGAGAAGAAAGCTCATTTACCATGTTGCTGAAAAATCTGATCAACAGTGATCATTTGATTCTTTGTTTATTCAAATATATTATTATGCATATGGAAGACACTTCCAAATATTTGTATGGACAAGCTAGAGTACTGAAGCAAGACAGCTTGAGCTATATAGTTATATAATTAGCATAATGTTATCTGGTAGAGCATAGCTAAACCATTATGGACTATGTCAAAGTTAGCCTGCTCATTTACAACGGATGTTGTTCTTGTTTTTTCCAGCAATAAGGATGAAAAAACAAAATGACAGAAGGTGGCAGCTTCCTTACCAGCATTTGGCAGATTGAAGCAGTTAGTACCTAATAAAATAAGTACCACATTAGTTGTACTAACATTTGCTGCCCTTTGTCCAAAGAAATTTCCACAATTATTATCATGTTTTACATCACCAAATGAAGATTCATATTTGCATTGTGGTTTAAAATGCATACTGATTGTGATTTGATTAGTCATTAGCATACCAAATACGGGACATTGGAGGCTTTTGGAAATGTGGGAGGCTAGATTTCACTATCCTCAAGCTGGATAATTTTTACCTTTCTTTAAAAAAATGTATTTATGATAACCTCTAATGCATTCGTTTCTCAGATTTGCCTCTCCATAAATGACTATCTAGATTTAGAGATTGAAATGTTCTACATTTTGCTTCAATAAGCAGTGCTGAAACTTTCATAGGTGTCACAATCTGTCTATCCCCTAAGTTAATATCAATTACAATCAGAAAATCAATTACAGCTTCCTTAGGAGAGTGTCCTTTCTAAAGCTAATAATATTTAGATCCTTAAAATCTTATAATTTTCTTTCCAGGTATTCTCCAAAGAACAGATAGGAATTTAACAGAGAATTTTTGAAATTTTTGAGAAAAAAGACATGGCATTTATTAAGAGGAAATTATATTTTTGATTAAATTCAATACTACATAAAATTTTCAATACCAACAATATGCAAACCACATAGAAGTTCACAAAATTGGGGGGAATCCTTGGATTTAGGGGGTACTCTTTGGTGGAGAGATGCTATATAAAATATTGATAATATAAAATGCTAAAAAGGATTATATGCTTACAATTTTTAGTACTACTTCTACTACTAAAATATCAATACTAATAATCATTATTTTTTTTAATTTCAGAACGCATTTTACACTAGGCACTATCCAAGGTACTCTAAACATTACCTCGTTAATCCTGTCCACAAACCTATGAGGTTACATGTTTTTACCATGGAAGAGAAAAGTGAGGCCTAAGATGTTAGTTAAGATAGAAAATGGCAAGATTTTTCTGGTTCCAAGATTCTGTTGAACAAAGAAACTCATAAAATTATAAATAATATGTATAATACAAGACAAAATAGGATACATTATGCAGGAGAATTCAAGCTGTTAAGCAAAATTCAATGGAGTAAATTTTCGAGATCTTATTGGTTTTATTCAATGATTCATGTTTCGGAAACATCCAATTTAGCAGACAGAAAATAACTTCAAGGAGATGTACAAAATGAAAGACTTTATCGACAGAGCAGGAACAAGGAAGTTATACTAGGCAAGAAAATGGATTGATCAATGGAAAGATCACTTTTCTTTAGGTGATGCCAGGGTTCTATCAGGCAGATGAGCTAACTAGTGCTGATTAGGCAGTTCTTACTTGACTAGTTTAAGATTCATTTTCTGGGATACCTGAAACCATAATTAAGTATTGGTTTGGTGACATGAAGCTTAGCACAAGTGACTCCATAATAAAGCAAATGATTTTAATGTCAAAATGGCAGGCAACTTTATATGCTTTGTTTACAGATGTATGCCAAGTTCCTAGAACTGTATCTTGTCAATAATAAACATGTATGGCATTGAATTACGTTTTGGGGAAATAAGTTTGCATTCATTAGATGTGAGAGCTCTGGTGTGAGTTGGAAAAACATTCAAAGTTATTTGAAGGAAAGTTTACTGGTGCCCAGGCAATAGTTACGTTCCTTTTTGTCAAATCTCCCATTCACTGTAGCTTCCCTGATTGCAAAAGGAGCATTTAAGTTCTCTTTGAACCCTCTTCATGTTAAAAGGATCTCCAAGAACATTTTCTAAGTGTAGTAATATTTAGATCAGCATGCTCAGAGGCAGAGTAAGAATGTGTCATACATGAGAACGTATAAAATATCAGTGGTCACGACTTTGAAAGGCTATGGTTGTGCTTGTGGCTAGTAGAAATTGTTACTAGAGTTGAAGAGGGTGAGGACCTGTGAACTGATGCAATTATTCCATAGAGTCAAACTTTGCAAGAGATAAGGCAGAGAGTGAAAAATGTAGACCAGGTGCTGAAATCACAGTGTAAAAAGAATGTCTTGGCAACTCAGTAAAAGACTGTCTTAAAGGACAGAAAGCAAACCTTGTCAGTTTGAGCTGAAGAAAGGACAAGGGTGGTGAGATGACTGTATTCTGGCCACTTTCAGGAAGCAAGGACTGTTTGAATGCTTTCTGCCATTGTGGATTCCTGGGGGAGTGCGTTAGACAGCCGGATACAATCCATTTTGAGAGGAAGGCAAATAAAATGGAAGTGGTATGTAAGGAAAAGTCTGAGAATAAATTTCTTCAGCATGTATTTTCTGACTGTGCTATCCCAGTCTCTTTTCAGGGCCCTATAGATGGAGAAATGTTTCTTTTATCAAAATAATAAGGATTGAAGAGGGTGCAGTTAAACAAAGGAACAAATACAAATCTGATGAATTTGGTGGGAGTAGGACTGAGCTAGTTGGGTTTAAGTAGGGAGCCAATTTGGGGACAGGCAGTGAGCAAGGGAAGGGAAAAAAAACAAAGGGTTTAAGAAGTATGATCAGATGAGATGGACATGTTTCAGTAGAAAATGAAAGTATAGAATTTAAGGAACATAATAAGAAGAGTTACCTTAAGTAAAGATGAGTCAGACTAATTTTGATACTTGGAAAGCTACTAGATATAATCATAAAATTATTAGCTAGCAAATACCTAGGAAAGCACGGGTATTCAACCATAACTTAATATGATTTTATGAAAGTTAATCACCCTGGAACAATTTAATTTCTCTATGACAGTGATGACTAACATAGAAGACACTTAATATATCTAGGTTTTAGCAAGACCTGATGCAGATTTGCATGCCATTTTCCCCACGAAATTTGGAATATTTTGTAAGGTCAATGTGTAATTGTATGAAAGTTTATATTCATAGGTGGTCATCAATAATTATTTGACAAATTAGGGTCACATATTGAGAGCCATCCTGCTGTGTCTCTATTCTAAGACCCAGTATTTATCAAACATTTAATCAATGATTTGGGAGATAGCCTCATCCACCAGCTTAATGAGAACATTGTCCATTTTCCTCTTGGAAGCCTGCCAACACTGCAAGATACAAAAATGTAATTCAAGTGTCCCTGCTTAATTGGGAACTGGCTCATCAAAAACGTGGCTTAAAACATAAGGATACACCCTCTAAATTTTGGGACTGAACACTAACTATTTGAATATATGCATTAATATGCTAACATGGATTCAATAGACAATAACTAAAGGCAGTAGAAGTCTTTTTTATCCACAGAAGTTCAATTTATTAAGAATATCCACAATGCCTGCTATGTCTTAATTGGACTGTTTCTTCTCTCTCTATTAATTTTAAACAGGATGTCACAAACAAGATGCCTAAAAATGTTAATTGATAGAATATGAACATTAATATATCAAGTGTTTTTTTATTCTAAATAAGCTATTCACATCTTCTTGCTCCATGTTTTGCTCAAGTATTATTTGTTGAATGAATGAATGACTTGAAAGGAGAAACTTTAGGGGCAATAGATAATGAGTAAAGTAAAATTCATTCATTTTTATTAATATCTTCATTTAAATGGCATTAGTTGTGTTTTAACCATTTTCCAGCATTGCATTAGGCACTGAAAATACAGTAATGAGTGAATCATCAAATCTGCTCAGAAGGAGTAATCAGCAATGAAAAAAAAAGAAAGAAGGAAAATCAATAACTCCAATTACATGTGACAAAAACATAAGAAATGCATGGCAGGACATTAGAGGAAAGCAGAGAATAAGAAACCATGTAAATTGATGGCACTCTGACTAAAGCAAAATTTGAATAAAGTTTAAACTGAAGTTTCAAGGATGAGTTATTCTTCACAATCGTGTGTATGTGTGTGTGTGTGTGTGTGTGTGTGTGTGAATGTGTGTGCATGTGGAAGTCTGTGTGTATTGAGGGAAAGGAGGATTTTTCATTTTTTGGCAGAGGAAACAATATTAGCAGACATGAAGAATTTTGCTAGGGATTTACAGATAATCCCTTCACCCTCTTTAGAAAAGATAATACTAGAGACAAGATGGCTTAAATAAAATCAAGTGGAATTTAACTTCAGCATAAGAATTTCTGTCAGTGTTTTAACATTATAATGATGTATTCAAACAATATTAATATTAAAACTGAAATTTTTATGTTATTAAAGGTTATTTAAAATGAAACAAAAATGATCTTTGAGACTTTAACAAATGGCAGAGTAAGAGACACCAGGCTTTGTTTCCCCAAAGAAAGACAGCAAGTAGATATACAAAAATGAAAATAGTCCTGGGAGGGCTCACGAGTCCAGCTAAGAACTTGTAATGAAACCATGGAGTCAGAAATGTAGAATAACTGCACAGAAAGTGTCACTAAGTGAACTGGCTTAGCAGAAATGTCTGCAAATAAGTAGATAAAAAGAAGAAAGTGGTCCCCCTTACAAAGGGTACCTGCTGTTGTGCTGCTGGGGACCATGGCGACCAGCCCCTCCCAACCCTGCACATGTCCCAGGTCCCAGAGATGCAGGTGCTCCACATGTGATTACTTTTCAGATCTCAGCTCCAAATTCACTCCCTGGGTGCCTATGCTCCAGATTCTAGCTCGTAGGTCACTCTTCACTCCCAGACTCATCCCTGGAGCTGCTCTGTGTACACACATGTCTCAGGCACCAGAACAAACACCACTGTGGTATAGCCAGCATCCTGGCTTCAAATAAACGGCTACCACTATAAGATGTTTTATGTAAGCCTCATAGTAACCACAAAGCAAAAACCTATAGTAAAAGATAAAAGAGAAAGGAATCAAAGTATGACACTATAGAAAAGATAGATGAAGGGTAGATAAAAGAAAAAGGGAAAAAAATAAAAACACACCACTAGAGAAAATTATCAAATCCCAAAATAAGACAGCCAGAGAGAAAGAAAGGAACAAAGGAAGTACAAAACAGAAAGGAAACCATTAAAAAGATTTCAGTAATACATCTCACATATCAATAATTATCTAAATGTAAGTGGATTAAATTTTCCAATCTAAAGATAAAAATTGACTGAATGAATAACTAACTATATGCTACCTACAAGACATTTTCTATAGCTTTAGGAACGCACGTAGACTGAAAGTGAAGAGATGGGAAAACGTATTCCTTGCAAGTGGAAATGGAGAGAGAAAGAATAGCTATACTTCTATCAGAAAAATAGATTTTTTAATGTTTATGTATTTTTTGAAAGAGAGAGAATGCTCCCATGCATGTGCACACGAGTGGGGGAGGGGCAGAGAGAGAAGAGGACAGAGAATCCAAAGTGGGCTCTGCACTGATAGTGAGCTTGATGTGGGGCTAGAACTGACAAACTGTGAGATTATGACCTGACCCAAAATCAGACGCTTAACCACTGAGCCACCCAGGCGTCCTTGGACAAAATAGAGTATAAGTAAAAATCTGTAACAAAAGACAAAAAAGGTCATTATATAATGACAAAACGGTCATTTTATCAAGAGGATATGTTTTTGAATTAAAGATATTTGAATTAGATCTTATTTTTCTTGTAGAGTACTGATGACTGTAGAGGGTCAATAGAAACCAGGGTTCTTACTGGTATAAAATTTAGAAGAATGTATTATAAAAGCTCCTTATGTGTTAAGTAACTACTACATACCAATTTCATAATTTTAGTATAAGTGAATCTGAACTAGCATATAGACAAAGTTCCTTTTAAGTTGCACAAGGATTACACTGTAGGAAAAGGATCATTTGGCAAATATGTTATTGGTTTTGAAAAACTTCCAAATGTTTAAAAAGTAGTTTTCAAGTCAATAATAATCACATGTCCGAGTTTTCTCATTCTCACTATTGAAAAATAAGAAGTAGAAAAAAATGAATGTATTTCAAGAAACCTACAACTTAGCAAGAATGAGTCATGAAGAAATAGTAAATATGAATAGGTCTATAATAAATCAATAATCAAAAATCTCCCAACAAAGAAAAACCAAGAACCAGATGTTGTATTGATGAATTCTACCAAACATTTGCAAAAAAATAAAAAATAATAATGCCAATACTTCTCAAACAAATGAATGAAAAGAATAGTTCCAAACTCATTTTTATGAAGCCAGCATTGCCCTGATACCAAAGCCAAACCAGGGCAGGTTCCCTGATGAACATAGATGCAATAAGTCTCAACAAAATACTAGAATCATATTTAGCAGCACCTTAAAAAAATTGTACACTTGATAAAATCAGATTATCCCTAGGATGCAAGGATGGTTCAACATACAGAAATTAATTTGATACACTATATTAACAAAATGAAGGAGGAAAAATATCTGATTATCTCAAAAATGCAGAAAAAAATCATTTGATAAAATTCAACTTCCTTTCACCATGAAAACTCTCAGCAAACTGGGTATAAAAGGAACATACCTTACATAATTAAGTGATTTATGTCAAGCTAACATCACACTCAATGATAAACAGCTGAAAGCTCTAAGATGAAGAAACAAAAACAAAACAAGGATGCGCACTCTTGCCACTTGTATTTAGCATAGTACTGGAAGTTTTAGCTAGAGCAATTAAAAAGAAGAGAAATAAAATATATTCAAATTGGAAATGAAGGAGTAGGATTGTCTCCATCTGCAGATAACATGATCTTATAAATAGAAATCCTCAAAGACTCTATCACACTCAGTGTTAGAATTAATAAATAAATTTAGTAAAGTTACAGTATACAAAATTGACATACAAAAATCAACTTGCTTTTCTTTTTTTAAATTTTTTAATGTTTATTTATTATTGAGACAGACACAGAGCATAAGTGGGAGAGGGCCAGCGAGAGAGAGAGACACAGAATCTGAAGCAGGCTCCAGGCTCTGAACTGTCAGCACAGAGCCCAACGTGGGGCTTGAACCTACGAACTGTGAGATCATGGCCTGAGCCGAAGCCGGACACTTAACCGACTGAGCCACCCAAGTGCCCCTCAACTTGAATTTCTATATCCTAATAAAAAACTATGTGACAGAGAAATTAGGAAAGGAATCACAATTATCATAGCATGAAAAAACAACAAAATACTTGGGAATAAATTTAACCAAGGAAGTGAAAAATCTGCATACTGAAAACTCTAAGATATTGATGAAAGAACATCAATTATATATCAATTAAATATATATATCTATATGTCTATATCTATCTATCTATCTATCTATCTATCTATCTATATGCCTTTGCTCACTTATTTGGAAAAATAAGTATTTATGACCTAGAATTGATATCTAAACTTTCTTCTTACTTTGGAATGAAATATATTACATGGATTATGAATGACAAAACACATGTATTGAGCATTTATTTCATGCCTCCCATGTACTAAGTATTTACATGTAGGATATTTAGTCCTGCAAAAGGTTATTTCTCTCACATGACAAATTTAGGTTATTATAAGATTTTATTCACTACATTTATATGAAGAGCTAAACTGAAAGAAGCTTTCAAAAATCATCAATAAGGAAAAAATAAAATCATCAGTAAGCAGATAACTCGGCAAATTAAGCCTTAGTTCTTTATACATTACTGTTGCTCACATTTAGAAGCAAGACCCAGGACCAAAATTCATGCTAAAACAAAACAAAACAAAAACCTAAACACAAACACACACACGCACACACACACACATACACACACACACACACACATACACACAAAACAAAAAACCCCAAAACCCCCAAAACAATGGAACTATGTAACAAAAAGTGGGAAAGCTAAAAATATTTGGTGACCACAAAATGACAATCTAGATTTCTTGTTTTTTGATTGAGGGCAACATCAGAATATAAACTGGATTAAAATTTTCAAATATGATAATATAAAGCCCAATACATTATAATAGGATTCAAATTTTTCTTAATCATAATTTTGTATCACTTTTTTCCCTAAAGGGCACAAGGTCACAAAATTATCAAATGCTTTCTAAACATTGTATAATCATATACTATTTGAAGAAATTTTAATGTCTTCATTTGACAAAATGGTGCAAAGTATTAATTAACACAAAATAATACAATTTTATCTAATCCCAATACTCAGGGATTTCAGAAGTTGTGTGATTAGTTGATTCTAATTGCTTAATGGGGATGCTTGCTCTCAAATCTGAACTAGGGCACTATGAAAAAGAGAAACAGACAGGCAGAGAAAAAGAGAGAGGTGATATAGGAGGTATGTTTTTAATGAGGGCAAAATCTTAAGGAAATATGCAATTCAGTGTGCTTACAAAGGTGAAATTTTAAGTGAGCTGATCTCAGAGTCATGAGTTCAAGCCCTAAGTTGGGTATAGAGATTGCTTATGTAAACTTAAAAAACAAAAAACCTGGAAAAAAGGTGAAATTTCATTAAAGGAAATATGACCTTTGATTTAAAAGAATACAATACAAATATATATGAAATGCCTCTGTTGTTAATCATATTTATCCATACTCATCTATGTGACCATATTCCTGGGAAAAATAACATACAAGGATAAATTTTATAAACATATGAATATTTTTCTGAATTGCAGCTTATTTCCAGCAATAAGAGAGACAACGCCCCTGAAATTTTTTAAAATCAAATTCAGGGCAGAACCATCTCAGGTAACATGCTGCAGTGAGTGTTCCGATCTGGGAATGTAAGGGGCCCATCATTTCTGACATCATACCACATTTTAGGAGAGAACAGATGCTAAATAAAATTACTACAATATCTCCCAAAAGAATCACCCAGGCAATTTTTTCTCTACCATCTCTGTCCCTTTTAAAGACACTTAGCTACACTTTCTTTTTGAAGCTGTCTCAATTTTACCCAAAGCAACTAAAATGTATTTGGAAATGAGTTTGGAAAATGTAATATGTAATTTCCTTGGCTTCAATACTCTCTATTGATAATAAACTTGAAATTTGGATATAATATTTGTCAAAGACATTTTTAATATTTATGGATTTCTGAAAATGGAAAATCTCAGAAGGTATTTACATTTTAATAAAAGACATATGTTTATGTACATATGCAACAAGCAATCTTTTTTAAAGAATATAACTATATTCAATTAAGATTGTTCTGGACAATTCAAAACATTCAATAGTCATGTCTATGGTTTATTAAATACTCGTTTTAAGGATGGTCATGGACAAGGTCAAAGTGACTTCATATGTACCCAAAGAAGAAAGTTTGCTGGTTTAGGTTTGTATGTGAGCTTTCTCTTTTACGTACTTTCTTTAACTTTGAAAATGTTCATGCATATATTTGTGTACATACCCATTTGTCCCTTAGCCATTGAAATGCTATTCTTGGAACTGGAACTAGTTTTTCTAGCTGTGACTGTTTGAGTAATTGGGAAAATCACCCTGACAGAAAATCCCTTAGCCTATGTACATCAGCAATTATATCCATGGTGACATGACCCAAGAAATAAAAATTCAGGAGATTAAAGACTGAGTGGTCTTGAATCCTCCTTCCAGCAGCTAAGGATCATAATTTGATACCCGGCACAGATTTTTTTCTTGTGACCTACACAAAATAGGTTAATGATTTTTATGCCTCAGTTTCCTTATTTGTGAAATGTAGTATGAAAATGAAGCTGATCCCGGGGGACGAGGTGTTGCTGGTTTACAGGATGAAGTGTGATGTACAAGCTGAGCGAATTCTCATTATGTACATTGTGACCAGATTATTTTCATGTTATGGAAAAACTAGCCAATTTATAGATTCATACAGGTATTGTACCCCATATAGAAGAGTGAAGGTCAGAAACATTTTTCATAATTTTTGAGAATGAGTAAAAACTAAAATTAGCTAATGTACAGCTTATAATTTTCTGCATTTTATGAGCAGGCTTCTCTTAGCCAATAACATGAGATATTAGTCTGACTTTAATGTATAAGAAAATTAGGCTAAAAACACAGTTTTTCATTTCTATTATTTATTGCAGTGCTTGTCATGTGAATGTATTGATTTTTGTGCCAACTTCTGCTCTTGTCAATTTTGTCATGCAGATTAACTCCTCTAAATGTAGCATCCTCAGTACACTCTACAAAATATATTGGCATGACATTACAGCTTGACCTTTACATCTTAAGACTGAGGAACCAGGCCATTTTAGGTCTGAAAGCCATAATCTGTGCTTCATTTTACCCCATTAGTTTTGGACTTTTATTGAGCTCTCCACAAACTAAGGCATGGATACTGCATAAAACTTCATTTGAATGTTATGATTGAACCCAGGGAGTTCAAATAAACATTTTACATTTTGAAACAAGGCTAAACCATCTTTTTGAGCATGGTTAAACTAAGTCCATTTACTTAAAGGAAAAATATCAGTAGAAGAGCAAAAATTGCATCCTGAGCTGAATAAAAATCCGGGAAGACACTTGAAAGGTAAGAAGTAAGTAAGTAAGTAAGTAAGTAAGTAAGTAAGTAAGTAAATAGATAGATACATTAAATGAAATAAAACAAAAACAACCAAAAGAAGCTGTTACCAATTCATAGAGACATTACAAGATTTTATTTAAAATTCTTTAAAAATTTAATGTCTGCAATCTATGGAGCAATATGGAAACCTTAAAGTGCATTTGTGAGGTTCAATAAACTATATTATGGTTGTTCATCTCAGCCCCAGGTTAATAACTAGCTAGGAAGTACGTGCCTCGAACACAGGCCAAATGCCTTTCAATCACCTGGTCCTTCATTCATTTAGAACTGTTCACTGAATACCTTGTATTTCCTAGGCTCTGCTTATTTGTTTTTTACATTTGTATTTGTATACATTTGGGGAATTTTTATATTTTAGACACAGGAGATTTTTTTGTTATTTTAGATTTTTTTGCAATAATAAAATATTTCTGAAACTTATAGACAGTATTCTTTCCATTGAATAACAGTAGAGTTTAAAAATCAAAGACAATTGATAGAAAAAGTACTTTATGGGCAATATTCAACTATTAGATAATGCAAGGCTGTTGTTTTTACTTTTTCATCATTTTCTGGGAATATTGTTGCCCTTTTTTTTTTTAGTAGTTTATTGTCAAATTAGTTTTCATATAACACCCAGTGCTCTTTCCCACAAGTGCCCTCCTCCAACACCACCACCTCTTTTTCCCCCTCCCCCTTCAACCCTCAGTTCCTTTTTAGTATTCAATAGTCTCTCAAGTTTTGTGTCCCTCCCCCTCCCTAACTCTCCTTCCCTCTTCCCCTCCCCCTGGTCCTCCATTAAGTTTCTCCTTTTCTCCTGTTAGACCTATGAGTGCCAACATATGGTTTCTGTCCTTCTCTGCCTGACTTATTTCGCTTAGCATGACACCCTCGAGGTCCATCCACTTTGCTACAAATGGCCGATTTCATTCTTCCTCATTGCATGTAAAACTCCATTGTATATATATATATATATAT
>NC_043704.1:31795850-31811962 GCF_006229205.1 Suricata suricatta | reverse complement strand
ATGCAATCGTGAATGGGATCAGTTTCTTGATTTCTCCTTCTGCTGCTTCATTTTTGGTATATAAGAATGCAACTAATTTCTGTACATTGATTTTGTACCCTGAAACTTTACTGAATTGGTTGATCAGTTCTAGAAGGCTTCTGGTGGAGTTGATTGGGTTTTCCATGTAGAGTATCAGGTCATCTGCAAAAAGTGAAAGTTTGACTTCTTCTTTGCCAATTCTGATGCCTTTTATTTCCTTTTGTTGTCTGATTGCTGATGCTAGGACTTCCAGCACTATGTTAAACAACAGTGATCAGGTATCACATTGATGGATTTGCGAATATTGAACCAGCCCTGTAACCCAGGTGTTTCCCCTTTTTAAAATCAAACTTGATTATGTTCAAAGAAGCCCATTTGGACTGAAGAGAATGAGAAAAGATGATCAAGGGTGCCTGGATGGCTCAGTCATTTAAGCATCTAACTCTTGATTTTGACTCAGGTCATGATCTCACAGTTCACGAGATCAAACCCCATGTCAGGCTCTGTGTTGAAAGGACATAATATACTAATCATATTAGTTATAAATATAAATCTAGTAAGTATATTATATAAATATAAATATATTAATTGTAATTATTATAATTAATAATATATTAAATATATCTCCATAAATATATTAAAATATAAGTAAGGGTAAACCTTAACATTATGAGCATAATTAGGATTAGAAGGATATATTTATATTATTTATAATATAGGTTATGTATTATATTGTATATATTATAATTATATATTAGATGTAAAGTTATATATCATATTAATATCTAGTATGTAGCTATATATCTATATCTACATTTATATCTATAATGGATTGCTATTATCAGGTATGATAGCACATTTTATTTTGTTTTGTTATTTTTCATTTTGTTAGAGTATTTACTCTTACAAACTTCATTTTGAAAATTCTTTAGAGTAGAGAAGATTTGCAACCTCTGAGTAATTTATCAAGATCACTCTCCAAGGAAGTTCTGAATCCACAAGTCTTGCTTCTCTATTTCTGATGTCATTTCAGCTGATACTTAGAATAATTCTGCTCCTAAAGCAGAGTCTAAGGAACAAGATGCAAGATTATGGGTTCTAATATGGAGCCTACATTTTATAGTTTTCTTAAAGCCAAATGATATTAATGAGAAAATCATACAGCCAAGCCATTGTTGTAGTCATCAAAATTCAGAAGAAAGTGGAACCTAAGAACCTGAAGTATGTAATAAAGAAGAGGAGAAGATAAAGAAAGAGCAACAAAGAAGATAACATGGATAATACTGGCTATGTGGGCATTCAGAATCAGAAACCTTATTTTTTATTCCCCTTTACATGAAGTCATCACAAGCCAATGCTAGTTCAGAAAGCGTAATTGTACTTTTCAAAGATTCCCAGAATAGTAACTCCCTGACTCTTTATTCTATTCTGTCACAACTCAGAACAAGTGGTATTGAGCATTAGAAATTATAGAGATGAAATGCTTCATAGAAAATTCAAATATGTCTTTAAGTTTTAGCTCAGTGATAGTTATCAATGAATAAAATCCTATTCAAAGGATGTTTTATAGTTGTCACTTTTATTTTTTATTTATTCATTTTTATTTTATTCATTTATTTTTTAACAGTTTATTGTCAAATTGGTTTCCATATAACACCCAGTGCTCTTCCCCACAAGTGCCCTCCTCCATGGCCGTCACCCCCTACCCCTTCCCCCCTCCCCATTTAGCCCTCAGTTTGTTTTCAGTATTTGAGAATCTCTCATGATTTGTCTCCCTCCCTCTCATCATTTTTAAAATGAAAAAAAAATGAAGTACCATCATCGTTCACTTTAGTGTTGGTTAAGAATTGAAAGTTGGATTCAGTCAATGGTAATGAAGTGTATATTAACAGTAGGTTTTGTGTACAAGATAGGTCACTCTCTCTCTTACAAACACATGGAATGAAGAGTTAGGCAGGCTAGGATTGGGTTATTATATCTAGAAAGACATCTACATTTTCCCTAGGTTCAACCCCCACCAAATCACAAGATGGCTGCTAGTGCACCAGCCATCCCTTCAAGAAAGAGTTAACTAAGCAGGCTAATTTGTTCAAACCTTGCACAGCAAGCCCAAGCTGTCTGTGGACCTATTTGTGGACCTGTCTGTGAATGAATTGGCCCTCAGTTGCTCCTAGCAAATGAGGTCTTTGAATGTTCTAACTGATAAAAGTATTTTGTAGGCTTGGAGCCTTTAAAGAGGCTGTACCAGTTTTTCCAGATAAATTGTGCAAGCGTGATTTATAGTGAACATCCGCCTTGGGAATCTGGAGGGACCGTGGTAAGTCCTGTAGACATTGTATGTCCATCTGACCAATCCCCATTGAAAGCCCTGGACGCCTAGGTCCAGGCACAGGTGAGCTTTTCTGATAGAAACACTGTGTGCATATTTTCACATATTGTAGCTAGAGAAACTAAGCATATGCTTTGCAACCCCACAGAAAGCAGAATCTTAGAAGCTTCAGACTGGTTTCCTTTAGACTTTGTCCTATGAACCTTTTCCCTCTGATAGTTTTGTGTTTTATCATTTTGCTGTAACAAACTATAACCATGAAAAATAAGTACTCCTGGCTCCTGAGAGTCCCTTGAGCAAATCAACAAACTGAGGGTGATTTGGGAACCCTTAACACACATAATATTCTTATATGAGGCATTGGAACGGAAGATGCACAGGGGGAGGAAAAAAATTCCATCTTGAATCTTCACACAACATCTGTTTAAATCTCCATTTGCTCCCTTATCTTTATTTTCATCTGGGCACAATGCCCAGGGTTCTGTTGGCAAGAAAAGGAGAATGAATATTGGGCAGGACACCAGCTGCATATTTGCCCACTCAAACATCAACATGCACCTTATCCCCCCATATATGGCAGAAACACAACCTTCTCTCAAAGAAAACAAACCCAATGCCTCATGGAATTTCTACATAGACCTCAAAGCCCAGGATCTCTGAGTTGCATGAAGATCTGTGCACATTATATTGGGGGTGGTTCTTATGACCTGAAGATTAAAATACTGTAAGAGATGAATGAGAAGTACAAAGCAGTCAAATGCCACCTAATAAAAATAGACTTGAGACTTGGCTCCAGCAGTGGAATTTGTTTCTTGATTAGCCAATCTGATATGCCTTGATTCATCTCTTGCATAGGTTATCACCTGCTCATTTTCCTCCAAGGCCCTGGTTTTGACCTTTGAGAGAATTTTCCCTGCCCAAGATCACCTGATTGTATCTGAGGTGAGTATTGAATAGTATGCCCTTCTTGGAGGTTATATAAAACACATGGTTTGCTTCCTACTGTTGCAATTTTAAAGGTCCAGAGATTTATTTGCAAATTTAACTGCCGTACCTCCTCGAGATAAACATTTGGGATTTCTTTGGCAGCGTGGTTGCCTAAAATTTAATATGCTTCTGGTCTATTTGTATCCAATCACCACAAATGTCAATGTGGATTGATTACTTTGCCATTGTTACTGTATTTCATTCATTATTTATGAAGTTGGTGGATCAAAGAAAATCAAAATATTGTTTGTCTCCACCCTTCAGGGGCTTACAGTCTACTGAATGAGATGATACTTCAAAAAATGAAGCAGTAAAAAAAAAATAAAAAGCAGCTCATATTTATATATTAAAGAAAGGTAGATCAGGAAACAGGTGTTATAAATACGATTCAATAAATACAGAGAGTCTCCTGGAGAAATCCTGAAAAGCTTTGTGGAGGAGATTCAAAGGTGATCCTATGAAGGACAGATATTTAAAATAGTTGGAGATAAAGAGAAAAGAACTGCTAAAGATTCAGAACAACCCACATATAGGATGGCATAGATAATAAATGCTGAGTATTTCCCTAAGGAGAGAGTAAGCATGATGAGAGAGGGACCTACAGATTAGTCTCCAAGGTGTCTGTGTTTAGAGAATAAATATAAAAAGGATAAAACTTAAGGGATATGTTCTTCCAGATGGAGATTTGGCTACACTTGAACTGCTGTTGTTCAAATTAGAGTAGGCAATCTTAGGGGGTCTTAGGACACTGGGGTAGGATGGTAGTGAACTGGGTAAGGCGGCTAGGCATTTGACACTACAGGAGGTAATGGAGCACAGAAGTGATCCGTTGGGTATCTGAATGCTGTAAGTGAGGCCTAATAGCATGTGATCCCAAATTTAAAGGTAGCCTTCTTTTATCACCAGCATCAGTTAATGTTAAATGCCTGGAAACTTTTCATAGACATGTCTGAGGCTGTTGCAATGCCCGCACTCCCCATTGCTTCCCCCAGCCTTTTTCCTTTCTTCTTCCACCTCTTCTTTCTTCTAGGTTTTGGCCTTCTTCTACCCACCCTCATGTCCCTAGGGACCAACAAGGGATACTCTTTTTATCCAAGTGTACTTTCTAGCCTAAATAAGTTTATCTTTCATTATTAGCCTCTGTCATTTGTTTTCT
This sequence comes from Suricata suricatta, assembly GCF_006229205.1. Lineage (NCBI taxonomy): Eukaryota > Metazoa > Chordata > Mammalia > Carnivora > Herpestidae > Suricata > Suricata suricatta. The sequence continues at coordinate 31,807,469 of NC_043704.1, read as the reverse complement.
TTTTCTAGGTAGTTTAAGTAGAAAATGATTTATTAGAATGCTAGAAAAAGAATCTCCAAGAAGTTCAGCAACAATAAAAGTTAAGAAAAGCTCACTCTTTATTTCTTTTTCTTTTTAAAGTATTTTGAGAGAGTGTGTGCAAGCAGGGTAGAGGCAGTGGGGGAGAGAGAGAGAGAGAGAGAGAGAGAGAGAGAGAGAGAGAGAGTCTTAAGCAGGCTCCCCACCCAGTGATCAACTGAAGCAATGGGGCTTGATCCCACAATGCTGAGATCATGACCTGAGCTAAAATCAAGAGTCTGTCACTTAAGCAATTGAGCCGAGGTGCCTCATATTTGTCTCTTTGAAAGTAAGCTCCAACTTCACTCATCATAGCATTCGGCACTTAAGATGCTTAAGATAAAGACAAGGCATTAGCACAGTAAGTATCACCCAATCCCGACCATACTTGCTTCTTTGTATATTTTGTAATGCTCACTTCTTCTTTCTGAGTTCATGTGACTGTATCCCCTTAGAAGAACCATGGCTACATGGAAATTCACCTTCAAGAAAATCTAAAAATATTATCAATTGATCTATCATCTATCTAATTTATTTTTAGCTTACCAGTTTATTCATTATAGGAAATCTCATCAGAAAGAGGTTGAAATATTATTGATTCAACTCATAATACTCTTAATGAACCATATATGTATATATATTATATATAATACATCATATATAAATATATATGCTATCACTGAATGAATTAAATATAAAGAACTTTATAAATATATTTAATTACAGTGTTCAAATCTAGCATTATTCAGAATATTAAAATACATTTCATTGATCTTGCTTGCAATTGCATAAATAGGGGTTTAGCATTAAGCATGAGAGCTATTAGGTGCATTCATACTTCCGGGATAAGTATCTTAGAAGACGTATAATATTGGTTTGTCTTCAATTATTTTCTTTCTGAGCCTGGATAGGGTGCAGGAGTTACCAAAGTTAGAATAGCATTAATAAAGGATGAAGAAAAAGGACCACAAATATGAAGAAGTTCGGGTAAATCCTTTTAATGTAGAATTAGAGATAATAATGTTGGGGCACCTGGGTGGCTCAGGTGGTTAAGCAGGCAACTCCTGATTTTGACTCAGGTCATGATCTCATGGTTGGTGAGTTGGAGCCCTGTGTGCTGACAGTGCAGAGCCTGCTTGGGATTCTGTCTCCCTTTCATTCTGTCCCTGCCCCACTCATGCTCGCTCTCTCTCTATTTCTCCATCAAAAATGAATTAAACAAGATAATGTTAATAAAGGGAGTTGGCCAGAAACATTCAGATGAAACAAAATTAAACAGATAATGTTAATAAAGGGACTTGGCCAGAAATATTCAGATGAAACAAAATTTTGAAGGATCTTATATGAGCCCTGAAGTGATTGGTTTATTTTTTTCCATGGTTTACAAAATGTTGCCATTTTTTTTTATCAGCACTTTTACCGACTTTAGAGCATAGGGTCATGAACATTAGGTGATTTAGAATTTCAAAGATCATATTCACTATGGTGTTTGCTTTTTATTTTCCCACCCAAACTAAAATACAAACATGCTAGGCCACTTATTTTCAGAATAAACTCCAAAACAACAGAGTTGCTAAATTATCAACACAAACTAAAATTGCAAGTTCTTATTAAGAATTGAATATTCAAAATCCAGAAAGAAAGAATGAGTAGCTATAGTTATCTATTTCACTAAAGAATCCAGGTCTCAGATCATTGGTGAAGGGTGTTATGCCCGAGTGTAAGCCAGTGGGTCAAATGGTACTAATAGGCTTTATATGTTTGTTTACTTTCACATAATTGAAGAAAATATTATAGAACCAAAAACATATGCTTCATGTTTCTTTCTGCCAAAGTTTTCTCCAGCTCAGTTTTTAATTCTTTCTATTTTCTCTCTTGATATCTCAAAACTTGTAACCCTATTTTATTTTTCAATCTCGAAATCCAAAACATAATGATCTTTTGTGTGTGTGTGCTTCCTGAAAGGTTTTTAGTGTTTGGAATAAAACATATATATATATATATATGGCATTTTCTCACTCTCTCCCCTCCCCCATATGTGTGTGTGTGTGTGTGTGTGTGTGTGTGTGTGTGTGTGTGTTTATTTTTTACTGGCATAATATGAGAAACCTAGTTATATTTGTGCTAGTGGCTCTCAAGCTTTATCACTCCATGGATTCCCCTTATACTCAATAGGAAAAATAAGAGAAGAAAAAGGAAGGGGAGGAGGGGGAGGAAGAGAAAGAAAAGGAGGATGAGGAGGGAAAAAGGAGGTGGGGGAGGAGGGGGAGACCAAGAATGACAGGAAAAATACCATGAAGGAGAAAGAGAATAGGAGCAGCAGGTGACCTCAGAAGGCAGGTCTTTCACTCCCCCTTTCCCTCTATACACTTAATCCTGTATTTGCATTGACTGTTACCTTCTACCCTCTTCCATTTGCAGGGGTGTTTCACATTACTCTCAAATCAATAATATTTGACTTTCTCTGGCGAGAGGATCTTTTCCTATCTTCGTTTTCATGGATCTTGCTTTATGGGCCATCCTGTAACTCATCTGTGGTTCCAAATTTTTCACTCTATTGTTTCTTTACTCTCAGGAAGTAAACATTTTTGTCATCTCCAAAAACAAACATACAATTTTTTATTTGACCTTTACATAGTTGTAATCTATTAGAGCTACACATCTTTCTGTTTCATAGCCAAGGTTCTAGAAGCAGTATTTTCCTCTTCCTATATTTTCCCCATTCCAATTCCCATTTGTTTTTCAACTCACTGCAGTGTGGCTTCAACTATTCAAGGGGAAAATGTCCTTAGAAGGTTACAAGTCTCCCCACATTGTCAAATCTTAGACACACTTTCAAGTTGAAATCTTCTCTCTCTCCATAGTATATAGTGCTGTTAGATTGTTTCATATCCCAACTCTTAAAATGTACTCATTTCTGGCTCCCATGAAACTAGTGTCTCATGAAACAATATCTCAAAAATTTTCCTCAATATTTCTGTACATTCTTTCTCAATTACTTTTCTGGGCTCTTCTTCTTCTACATATTATTTATAGTTGTTGTCACATAGCATTCTTTTCTTGGTTCAGTTTTCTTTTCACTCTACAAATTCTCTCCTAAGTGATCTCATGCATATCTATGCATTAATAAGTGATAAATGCATGGTTGTACCCTACACAAGAAAGAGTTTGGACTAGTGTCCATAGAATTTTAGATATATAGAGATTAGAACTAATATATAATATATATGCACTTATAGTATATATGTGTATGCATATTTTGGCACATATGTGTATATGTATATATGTGTATGTATATATGTGTGTGTGTGTGTCTGTGTGTGTATGCATTGAGTAGCATTTATTGGATCTCTTATAGAAATCTCACCCTTAAAATGTCCAAAACTAAATTTAACACTCTCTTCCACTATTGCCCTCATTGTTTCTCTCAACCATCTTTTTCCCTCTGTACTAAGGGGATTGTTAAGCAATTTATTCAGTATTCCAACCATTGGAAATAATCTTATTTATTCTGCCCCTGTCCTATGCATACAGGCAGTCTTAAAGTCATAAAAGGTCCATTTCCAAAAGACCATTCCATCCATGTCTATTACCATTTCCTCAGTTCAGACCCTCCCCACTTCATGCCCGAATGACCACAGCAGCCATCTGTCAGGTATTCCTGCCTATACGCCCCACACATCACTTCACTAGTCTTCTTAAAAAGTATTTTATCAACTCTTATTAATTACTGGGTCTTTATCCCCAGCTACTCAGTATTTTGTCTGGAGCTGGGAGGGTAGGGAGGAGAGAAATATGGAATTGGAATATGGTTAAGAAATCAGGGCTCAAGTAAACATTGCATGTTGATTAAGTGCTTACAGTGCACCATGTATTTTACCCATATTATCTCGTTTTAATCCTTTCAGTATCCCTATGGGCAAAACATTATGATTCTCCAAATTGCACAGATCAAGAAACTGAAGTATGAAGACATTAGATTTCCCACCCAAGGTCACATATCTACTAACTGGAGGACAATTGAATCCAGAAAGTGTCAGTGCAGCACCATATTCCTTAGGTCTACATGCATCATGAAATCACAGTAAGTGGCCCCTTTTGTTTTCCTGGATGAATATAAAATATAAAAAATCTAATATAACAGACTGTGCTTAGAAAAATAATTATGCTAAGATACAGTGAGTGAGAGTGGCAGTCAAAGAGGTAAATGGACCAGAGTAAAATATCAAAAGAAAATCAAAAAAGGAAAATTTTCTTCAGAGAAAAAAGGATATGACCCACAAGGCTAAGATTACTAAAATGGTGGATAGACACGTTATTTCTTAAAAAGCTTTCCAATTTTTCTTAGACAATAATTCATTACAGTTGGAAGTATAGTATTATTAGAGTGTGAATTGCTTTTAATAACTATGGGTTACAACATTTTAATATTTTATCATAGTTGATAATTTGCAAAAACAAAATAAAAGAAAGAGGTTTCCAAAATTTTCAATGTGGCCTTTTATGCTAACAACAAAACACTTTATTTGCTACTAAAAAAGCACAAATACAGAGAATAGGGAAACTGTGTCATGTTATTTTAATAACTATTTCAGTATGAATAGAATGAGACATAATGAAGAACACATGTTTGCTTGGTGCTAATAACATAACATTTTACAGTTCTATAGATAAAGCAAAATGCATAATTTGAACCAGATGCTGAAAAAACTTTAGGATTAGTATCTAAGGACAAATATTTCAGAAAATATGTGGAAAGGTTACCACACGTTTGCTACTGGGAGTCTTCTATGCGAGTGTCTTTACATTGAACTTTACTCTGTTTCTCAAAATAAAATTGCAATCTGTTCTCAATACTATATGTACTTTTTAAATCCCATAGGAGAAGCAGTTAGGCAAAGTGGTTAAGTGCTCAGATTCTGTAGTCATATTTTTGGCTTAATCATTTTCTGGCTATGGGATGTTTGGAAACTTAACCTCTCTCAGCCTGATCCATCATTTGCAAGATGCAAATGAAAACAGTTGAACTTACCTCATAGGAAAATTCTGTTGCTAAGATTAAGCTAATACCTGAAGCCCTCTCCCCTGAAACATAGCACTCAATAAAAAGTAGCTAGTACTATTGTCATGGTTATTACTACTACATTTATTCATTATTACTGCTAATAAAACATTCTTCAAAATTATTTACTGTTAAATCATTTCAGTCTCACTCAGTGTCATATTACTGTTTGCATCCTAGGCTTTTTAAAGTTTGATCGCATAAAATCACATTAGTTATCGTCAGGTAATTGGGGTGTACTTTTGCAATATCCAGGGAAGTTTGCAAAAATAGGATATTCCAGACCTAAACTATAATTTCTTACCATTCCTTACACAACCCTGGCTCTGTCAGTCTGGCTATGGCTGTACTGATTCGGAAGTGACTCTACTGGTCATTTCTGCAGAAACAGGTATGGCCTGGGATCCAGAGGCATGCTTCTGCCTATCAGGCACCCAGCTGCTTCTGCTGAGCCTGCTATCCTGAACTGACTCTAATGTCAACGTGATTTCAATTCAAACTCATCTAGAAGAAGTGCCTTGAAGGATTGGCCACCATAATCTAGCACGGTTCTCCCCTTCATTACTACATAATTTGTTAACCATGTAGCTAGTGGAAAGGGAACAAACAGGATGCAGCAAGGCAATACAGACATGTATTTTTTTTTCTTTTTTTAAATTCTGAGTCTTCTCAAATGGATCAGTGTAATTGGTAGATGTGTTGTGAAGGCCACAATAAGACTCTTGCTAAACTCATTGGTTTCCCTAGTAACTCATTGGTTTTCTCTATAGTTTTAAAATAAAGTATGTATATTCATAACAGATTTGTCCAGGGAAGTCATTTGGCCCCATCTTTCCATGCCATCTTTGGGGACCACCTTTTCTTTGCTTCCCGAGCTCGGCCAGAGGCAGTCTGAACAGACATTTTACACACCATGATCTTGTTCTCTTACGAGGCCAGGCAAGCCCATCAGATTCTACTCTCTAAAGATGATCACTTTGTTGAGATACTCACAATCCATTCCCAGGATGTTAAAATCGGGATTGAGAAAGAAAAACCTGATGCAGATTGCAACATGTCAACTCAGAATTCATCAGCAGACTTGTTTTGTTTTGTTTTGTTTTCATGTGTGTGTCTCTGTGTGTGTTATTTTCTTTGTTTGTTTTGATTTGCTATATTTATGGTCAGGAAAAAAGAATAAGCTTATCTTTGAGGGAGAGAAAATTGAGACAGCCTTAAAGAGAGGCACAAGTCTTGAGGTTCCCATTCCCAGGTAATTCCTGAGAGTTAAATGTACACTTACTGTGCAGTTATGTGAGATACTCTTGCACCATAGTAAAATCCCGGTTGCTTAAACTAGTGCCCGTTAGTATTTATTGTTTGAAACTAAGAGTCCTAATAACCAGTACAAAGATAATTTTTCCTCATGGATATAAATTAGGCACTTAAATGGCATAGATTTTATATTTAAAAAAATTCCAAAATAAATTTTGCAACCAATTTGCTGTCATAAAAGGGGAGAAAGCTTTAATTATAAAGTTTTGGGAATAGTATTATTTCTATGACCTCAGCTTCTCATCCTGCCCTTAAGTGTTTTTTGTTTCATCATTGAAGTGTTTAGGTCTTAGGCTTTTTGGCAACATATAATTAAAAAAATAAATTTTTAATTATCTTGGATCTTTAACTCAAATAGACACTAATTCTTATTGTTTAAAAATATGAATATAAATGTAGACAATCTAAGAGATGGTACGTTGTTTGCAGTAAATCTAGGATATATGTTAAATGTCTAAAGATGAGTATCTATTTCTAAATCCAAACCTTGATGTTGACATTTTTTATGGACATTTTTTTTCTCTAAATAAATGTGTCTGTGTGTATGTTTATATATATATATATATATATATATATATGTAATTTTGTATTTTACATATATTCACATTCCAAGACACAGACAAAGACCTGGACAGGTGGGTGATATTTCTTACAAACTGGCCTTAGTTATCCCCAAATCATAGTCCTAAAGCCATTTCAAACTCCCTCTGATAACTCTATAAATATTAGAGGTTTACTGGTTAATAATCTATCCTGACTGGTTAGATCCAGGTAAAACCTGAATAACTCCTAAAAATGATACACATATCTGAGAGCTCTCTTTCCCAAGAATTTTTGCTTTGTGTGATTCATCTGTTGTCTGACCACATTGTTGGAGACTTGGGGAAAAGGTTTTCGATTTCCCCTCATCCACACTTTCTTTGCCCCAGCTGTTCCAGTCATTATTTCTGGAAAACAAACTATCCCTAACTTAGCGGCCTCAACCACCACTGCCTGATATGTACACAGGTTCTGCGAGTCAGGAATGAAGACAACTTTGTCTCGTCTCTGCTCCACGATTCTAGACCCTCAGCTGAACAGACTCAAATGGTTGGGGGTCATTCATATACTTTGGTACCAGATTATTCTGGAGCCTTCTTGGGTTAAGAGACCCAAGATTATGGGCTCAGCTCTATTGTCAACTGGATACTCTCAAGATGGCCTTACTAGGTGGTTTGGTTTTCTCTCATTTCAGCTGGGTTCTGAGATACCCAGAAGTAAGCGTCTGCATCTAGAGAGAGAGAGTGTTCAAAGAGAACAAAGTAGAAGGCACGTGGCTTTGTTGTGCTCTGGCCTCAGAAGTCGTACAGCATCACTTCCCCCTCAGTTGCTAGGAGAGGGGATACAGACACCATTTTTAAAAAATGTTATTTATTTATGAGAGAGAGACAGAGAGCAAGAACCAGTGAGGGAGGGGCAGAGAGAGAACGAGACACAGAATTCAAAGGAGGCTCCAGGCTCTGAGCTGTCAGCACAGCTGAAGTAAGATGCTAAACCGACTGAGTCACCCAGGCACTCCAAACACCAATTTTCAATGGAAGGAATGCCAAGGAATCTGCAACCATTTTAAATCCAATCAATTGAAAGCAGACGTGAGAAGCCAAATACGAATCTAAATATACATTATTGGAAATACTGCAGGGACATGCTACTTGCTCATTCTATTTGAATTTGCATACCTAGTGGGAGTTTAAATTTCAGAGCATCTGCCTCTTCCCATCTCTCCATTCCATCATAGTGGAGAATAGGTCTCAGGATATTTATTACTTTAGAGGAAGAATGAGAGAAGAATTCATTCTGCTTGAAGGCAGGCAGCCAGAGAAGAGAGCTTTTGATATACCAGTGGTTTCCATGGACAAATTAGATAGTCCTCTCAGACCCAAACTCAGTGAAAGAGAAATCTCAAAGAGATTAATAGTAAACCAGTCTTCAGTTGAGTTCATTTGCCAATTAAATTAAGTTGTGCTTTAGTTTTCATGATTCTGTGGTTGTGATTCTCAGAAGGTGACCAAAATGTTTGCCAACTAAAATAATATAGGATAGATTATAGAGTATAACAGAATAGAAAATATAAGACTATACCAAATCAGAATTATTTTTGTTGTTCGGGGAGTATTTTGTCACCTAGTCACTATGTAAAAAAAGTTTTATATTATGTGCCATGGTTAAACATTATTGAAAGCCACTGCAGGGGCACCTGGGTGGCTCAGTTGGTTTAGCGTCCAACTCTTGGTTTCAGCTCAGGGCTTCATGGGCTCAGGCTCCACACTGGAGCTCTGTCCTGGCAGCACAGAGCCTGCTTGGAATTCTCTCTCTCTCTCTCTCTCTCTCTCTCTCTCTCTCTCTCTGCCCTTCCCCCACTCAGGCTGTGTCTTTCTCAAAATAAATAAATAAAAACTTATAAAAAAGAGAAGGAAAGAAAGCCACCTTACCAGGAAAACTCCTGTATACAACCAGAGATCATTAATAGCATTGTTCACATTAGAAGAATAACCAGATACACTCAAACATCTGTAAGCATTTACAAAAGAATAGTAAATAAATTGTAGTAAATCTAGGTAATGGATACTATGCAGCAGAGAGTCATGAATAACAGTGGAAAGCACCAATATGGCTAAATCTTAGGGACAATTGACTTAAAAATCATGCTTTTGAAGAATATTTATAGTATGATTTCATTAATATGCTAAAACATGTAAACTATTTAAAAATAAATATAAAACAGATGCAACAAAACTTTAAAAATGGAGCACCAATTTTACAAGGTTCAACAGGCTTGCATCTTCTTGAGTCTTTGCTTACCAACAAGTAGTCTCATGTCTCCGAACACCAACTACAGTTTTCTAATATGACCCTGAAAAGTCAAAATGTTTCACAGCCTAGTTTACTGATGCCCTAATCTTAAATTCATCCAATGTGATTGTGATTTCTGTGTATTATTTTGGTCCCTAAGTGCCAGACCTTGTCTATTTCTTGTTTCTCACCAAGAAAACAAGTTATAAAGGTTTGGGTGGCCCAAAAAAATAAAGATTCTTCTTCCCACTTCAGAGAACTTATTTGTTCCAATAAACACTGAGGTGAAAGGGGAAATCAAAATTAAAAAGCCACATCAAACAAGACTCCTGCCTGACCTTATTGGAAATTCTGGAAAAGGGCAATAATTTCACAAATTCCATTAATTCTTTGACATGATAACAAGTATTGATACTTTCCCCCTCTAGCTATGAAAAAACATGGTACCATGGTTCTCCCTGATAGACGGACTTATGCCAACTGAGTTTAAGTTCACAGAGCAGAGGCCCTGGCTAACTGGCAATTAGCAAAGGTAAAAATCAATATTTTTCTTCTCCTACCACTCCTTATCCTGCAGACATTCTCAGACTCCTTTTCTTTAGCACATCTCTTGTTTCTGGGAATCAGATTTTGCTTGAATGACTTCTGTATACACCGTTGCTACTTCCTAGAGCCGAATCATGAATAGGCAGACAAAATCACGAATGTGGTAATCACTATGTTATATAGAAAATTTTTTTTCTGGGAAAATTTACTTTAAAGCTCACTCCTTATTTATATAATGAAAGAAATAGCACTGGTTATATTTCATAGCATTTTGATGTTAAAATTGTTTTTAACAGGGAAGTATTAAAGTGTTGAGTAAGCTTCAACAAGTTCAGTGTTTTGGTTCAACTGAATACGATTACTCACATTTGATAATTCATTATAAATGCCAGGCTCCATATCTCATTTTTCTTCCAACTATTCAAATTTTATGTTCCTCCAACAGCTGTATTCAAGGTAAATTTGCCAAATGTGAAAATCATTTTCTCTGCTGTGGGGACCAGTTACTAGGAATGATGCTTCATTGTTTTTCTCTTCAATGGCATCATTAAAACTCCAATCAGTTAATCCTCAAAGGAATTACACAAACAACTTTTTCAATTGCACTAACAAAGCTTGTCAAATTTATTTTTATACAAAATTTCCATGACAATAATGAAGCAAACACCAATGTCTGTCAGGCATCACAGTTTCTGCGTCAATTTTATATTTATCCATCCTCAACTTGTCAAAATATCACAACTATCCCCAAGCAAATGTATTTGCTTGAGATTTTTTATGTACCTTTCCCAAACAAGCTGTTTAAACACCGTGCATGTCTGTGAGAGCTCAAACCTAAATGATAACTAAATATAAACAGAAATGGAAGTGACCGTTTTTAGCTTTGTGTTAAATCTTTTAAAAAATACCTCCCACTTGCATTAATGCTCTCGCCAATCACCTATTACTAATTGGATTACAAGCTATTTCTCTGATGTTGTAGTTCTTTTTTTTTTAATTTATTTACTGTGAGAGAGGGAGATTGAGCAGGGGAGGGGCAGAGAGAGAGAGAGAGAGAGAGAGAGAGAGAATCCCAAGCAGTCTCCACACCATCAGTGTGGAGCTCAGTGTGGGGCTCAAACTCATGAACCGCCAGATCATGACCCAAACCAGAGTCTGATGCTTAAACTAACTGAACCATCCAGACACCCCTGATGTTGTACTTTAAATGAATACCTAGATGCATTCCTATGACATTAGAAAAGAAAAGGAGAAAACAAAGTTAAGCGAACTTATTTTTTCCCTCCTGCCAGGCCCACCATTTTCTCAGTTTCTGTGATCATGGATTAGAGAGTCTCAGACTGAAGGCTATAAAATACACAGCACAGGGCTCTGAGGTGGTTGCAGGAGTCCGAAGTTTAGACAGATGCCAAGAATATCTTCTGATTTTGTGACTCGAAATCAAGAACACAGGAGGGTGTTTGAGTATAAGAAAGATCTGTCCACCAACTGGTCCACAGGCCAAGCAACACTGATCTTGGCAAGTTATTTGCCTTTCTCTGAATCCAAAGATTATTTTTAGGTGTTTTATTCCAGTATGAATTAAGTCTACAGTGCACAGATAGCTTTTTATCAGCATGCTCCAGAGAGGTTTTTTAAAATTTTCTTTTAAATATTACTTATCTAATGAAAGATATTCTATTAAGAGTTTAATATTAACACATTTTTATATTTTTCTTACTTTCTCCTCCATCCCATTAAAAATTTAAAATCATCTTGGAAAGGAATTTCTTCCTTAAAATAATAAAATTACGTTTCCAAATGCATTC
>NC_043704.1:31699361-31795750 GCF_006229205.1 Suricata suricatta | reverse complement strand
AATCCTCACAAGCATTTTTCTCTATGTTCTCTAGGGTCTATGTACAAGCTGCTCATTAAATACATATGTCTCCTTTATATTGGGCACACAGATGACATTACTCAGATTTCCTTGGTATAGGCATGTGACTGAGTTTTGCCCAATGAGATGTGATAGCCAAAGCATCTTCCATTTGGGATACAGTGTTTAAGAGGAGTGTTTGCAAAAAAAAAAAAAAAAAAAAAAAAAAAAAAAGAGTATTTGCCTTTTCCATATCCTCTTCCCCCTCAACCAACTGGTCACAGAAAATAAGAGGCTCCAGAAGATTTGAAGGCTCAGAATGGAAAGAATCTGGGTCCCCATTAGTTCACAGCCTTAGGAGTTCCCCAGATGAAATTTGGAACTGGAACTGTCCCCCATACATGGAGAATCAGTAGAGACTGAAGACACAGGCAGACCGTTCCAGACTGGCAGGTGGCAGCTCCAAAATCAAGGGAACTTACAATGAGGCTTGCCGGGGGTGGTGGCAGGATGAATGGATCTTCCCACCTGTCTGACAGAGAATCTTAAAAGTTTTTGTGGAGGCCTTAATGGGGTCCAGTGACATATTCAACCTAGGTGATCTCGACCACATATTACTTTCTCAAGTATGCATATTTGAAATGGCTCAGGCTGTAGGAACGGTAGGTGGAACTCACATTCCAGGGACAGGGGAGAGAGTAAGGAGCCTCTCCAATTGCCTGGGTCCAGCATGCAAGTCAACATGCAGTAGTCATGTCCTTTGGATGACCCCTGCTGACAGTCCCTTAATAACCATGTAGGAAAAAAACCTCTCATGGCAAGTACTACATCTTTAAACTGTTATTTGAATGAGAAATAAACTTCTCTATTATTGAGCCCATTTATAAATTGTACAATGTACTTGGTAGAACCACTGGTAGTCCTCTAACTCAGTGTTCCACTGAGTAGAATTTTCTACTTTCCAAGGGGACACTTGACAATGTCAGTCAGTTCTGGGACCAGGTATGACCTATGAGGGAACTAAATTTTACACCCTAAGCACCTTACTTCTAATCGGGGGTTGCTACCAGCATCCATTAGGTGGAGGCCAGGGGTGCTGCTAGACATTCCATAACCCAGTCTCCCTCAACGAAGAACTATCCTACTCAAAATATCTAGGTTGACAAAGCCTACTCTAATTAATACAAACAAAGAACAACTAAGTTCTCATTAAATGGTAGTGACCCTAATAACTTAAAATCTACTCTTCAGATAAGTTTCTGTGGCCATCTTATTCCATCCGATGGTTCAGCCATCCAAATTCTCAACAGTACATCTGCTAATGAAACAAAGAACATGTTTAAAATGGACTGCATTCCATTTCTCAAATTACAGAGATGCTCTTGTAAAGTTCAAAATTCTCCTATTTTTAGGAGAATATATATGTATATATATGTATGTATGTACATGTATATAAGCAGAGTAGTGCAATGGAAGCGTGCTGGGCCCATACATGTATATATACATACATATACATTTCACTAAGCAGCAGGTCAGGTACTAAAATATATAAATGCTAATCTTTAGCAATCCATAAAGTAGTTTAATGCTAAAAAATACATTGGAAATTTTTTGACTAAGAAAATTAAAATGGATGAGGCATACCATAAAAGGCAAAAACAACCTGCTATCCTAATCTGCTCATATCTTGCCATGTGCTCCCCACATGTCATTCTAACATGAAGTCCTGGGGCAGCTGAACTCCAAATAGTAATCCAATGTGTTAATTTTCCTGGATGGTCTAGATATTTGGCTCAAAATCAAGTTCTCTTTCTAGTTTTGTGCATCTACTGTTGTACTAGCTTTGCCAGGGCCTTTTTAGTATTTATAATCTTTAGAGAATCCAAAAGGAGGCAGTACCCTAAAGTATACAGGGGCAGAATCTCTGGATTCCAATACAATGTTTACCATTTTCTAAAATCAAGACTTTGGACAAGATGGAGTCCTCTTGTGACTTATTTTCCTGTTTTCCTGTCTGTAGCATAAGGGACAAAGAGAGGAGATAACGTAAACCACTTAGAGCAATAGTCAGTGTTCAAAAATGAGTGAGCTTTATTAGAATGATTTTTATTGCCTGCCTTTCTCTTATATGTTGGTATTTTCCTGATAGCTGTCTGTATTCCAGCTTGATTTATATTTCACTGATCAGTTTTATTTCTAATATGTGGCCTTTCTTCTCTCTCTTTTTTGTTTTTATTTTATTTAAATCCAAGTTAGTTAACATATAGTGTAATAATGGTTTCAGGAGTAGAATTTAGTGATTCATCACTTACATGTAACACTCAAGTGCTCATCCCAACAAATGCCCTCCTTAATGCCCATCACCCATTTATCCCAGCACCCATCCAATGCCCCTCCAGCAACCCTCAGTTTGTTCTCTGTATTTTAGAGTCTCTTTTTTATTTAAGTTTTTAACTTTTATTTTTGAGAGACAGAGAGCAAGCAGGGGAGGAGAAGAAAGAGAGGGGGACAGAGGATCTGAGGTGGGCTCTATGCTGACAGCAGAGAGCTGGATGTAGGGCTCAAACTCACAAACTGTGAGATCACGGCCTGAGCTGAAGGCAAACCCTTAACCGACTGAGCAACCCAGGTGGCCCTGTATTTAAGCGTATCTTATGGTTTGCCTCCCTTTCTGATTTCCCTATTTTCTTCTCATCCCTTATCATCATCTTTTTTGTTTTTTATCTTAGTTATTTAATTTTTTAAAGTTTACTTATTTTGAGAAAGAGAGCACCTGTGGAGGAGGGGCAGAGAGAGAAAGAATCTCAAGCAGGCTCTGCACTGTCAGGACAGACACCAATGTGGGAATTGATCCCATGAAATGTGAGATCATGACCTGAACCAAAATTAAAACTCAGACGCCACCCAGGCTGAGCCACCCAGGTGCCCCTGTTTTGTTTTTTAAATTCCACATATATTTATCTTTCTCTGACTGACTTATTTCACTTAGTATAATACATTCTACTTCTATCCACATTGTTGCAAATGGCAAGATTTTATTCTTTTTGACTGCTGAGTAATATCCTGGTGTGTGTGTGTGTGTGTGTGTGTGTGTGTGTGTGTGTATCACATCTTCTTTATCCATTCATCACATGATGGATATTTGGGCTCTTTCCATAATTTGGCTATGATCAATAGTGCTGCTATAAACATCAGGGTGCATGTGCCCCTTCGAAATAGCATTTTTGTATCCTTTGGATAAATACCTAGTAGTGCAATTACTGGGTTGGAGGGTAGTTCTATTTTTAATTTTTTGAGGACCCTCCATACTATTTTCCAGAGTGGCTGTACCAGTTTGCATTCCCACCAGCAGTACAAAATTGTTTCTCTTTCTCTGCATCCTCATCAACATATATTGTTTCCAGAGTTGAAAAAAAATTTTAACCATTGTTGAATTTTAGCCATTCTGACAGGCATAAGGTGGTATCTCATTGTGGTTTTTATTTGTACCTACCTGATGATGAGTGATGTTGGGCATCTTTTCATGTGTCTGTTTGCCATCTGGATGTCTTCTTTGGAAAAGTGTCTGTTCATGTCTTTTGCTCATTTCCTTACTGGATTACTTGTATTTTGGAGCGTTAAGTTTAATTAGTTATTTATAGATTTTGGATACTAACCCTTTTTCTTACATGTCATTTGCAAATGTCTTTTCCCATGCCATCAATTGCCTTTTAGCTTTGCCTTTCTTTTCTTCGCTCATCTTCTATGTTACTCTTTGCTATATCTTTTGTTTGCTCTCATTCTGTTCATACTGATTCATTAAGCAAATGTCCATTGGGTGCCTACTATTTCATTCTGGTTATGACAGTGAACTGAACAGACAGAAATCTCTGCCTTCTTAGAACTTAAATTATAGTGGTTGTTCTACCCATATCTTGATTCACAGGATTGCTGGTTTCCTGATTTCTTTATGGTTGCTAATCTGATTTTCTCACCCGAACTCTTAAATGCATTGTTTGGCTATGCTCAGTATTCCTTCTAACCCTTTCAGCTACAAACTGATGAAAGCAGCTGACCAAGCCTTGACATTGGTTCCATCTCCATGCGTTGTCAAAATCACTGCACAGAAGTGAAAAATAAAGAAGTTTGCCTGATCCTTGAGACAGATTTGCCTGATCCTTAAGACAGATTTATTCTATATTTCACCAGCATAAGAGCAGGTAAAAGTAATAGAGATAAGAGACCACATGCAAAGATCAGGAAGTATCCAGAGAAAATTTAGCTTGGGATCTAAGCACTGTGAGTTACTGGAATCAAAATGAAAACTTTTTGCATGCTGTTGGACATAGAGTTTTTGGAAATTTCTTGATCATTCATAAATGTTCTGAAGGTATTCTTAGATCTTTGATATTGCTTTTCAATGTTATTTTTATCCAGAATCTCCGCACAAATGCCATTCTGTTTTTTATTATATGTAATTTTTGGTGACTGTCAAATACAAGAAATGAGGTGAATAGACTGTGTGTTTTACAAAATGTACCATTTCTTACCTAAGTTATATTTCATTAAACAAAATTTCAATAACAGAAGGTGACAATCCTTTGTTACTGTACAACTATGTAAGAGTGAACTTTATTTCTTATCTTGTATTCTATGTATTTAATGTTTTAATTTTTAAAATAATCTTAGGTAAATTACAAAGCAGGCTTTAAAAATGAATAATCACACACTTTCTACATCGTGGATATAGGGCCTTAAAGTTATCTTTGAAGCAAACAGAGTAGCTTTAATTCACTACTGACCAATGCCATATGCCTTTCAGTACACAAGGGGATTAACGATGTGTAGGAACATGTAGATGGAGAAAATCAGTCACAGGTGCTAAAGGTACCATAATGCTTGCTTTCCTATGAAATAATAATCCCAATATTCTTCAGGTAGAAAATGGGATTCCTCTTGGGAATATAAAATCAAATTTTTAACAGTTAAAGGCTATTTTTGTGAAGACATTTTCAAGTGGACTGATGAAAGAAGAGCCATGTATGCTTTTGTGATTTATATCAAAACAGTTGTTACATTATAAAAATACTGAGCACAGAAACCTATTAAGTGAAACTTCTGAATTTTAAACAGGAAATAGTAAGTCAAACAATGCTGAGAAATAGTATTTTTTTGGTTTGTCTGCTTCTGAGGTAAATACTACACATATTTTCTGTCATATTTTTATAACTTAAGTTGGTTATTTTAGCTTACATGTGGAAATTACTCTTAAGTGAATGATAGGGCTCAAACTAGTAATATTTAATAACATTATATTGCCCGATTAACGTGCAGTACTTTATAATCCCACATAGTTGAAATATATAGATGCCAAAGACTAGACCAACTTGCCCCCCTAGTTCAAACTAGTTCAACAATGAATTGTCTCAATTCTTTCTGCAGTGTATTAATGCATTACTGGAAGAGTTTAGTCATGTTCGAATACTTGTCAGCCAAATGGCTGTCTAAGATATGACATGGGAATCTTTTTCTCTGTCAATTACATAAATCGTTTTTAAATTATACTATGGACCTGGAAACTGTCTTACAAAGAACGGTAAGACACTTCCATCAGCGTCAGAGGCCACTAACTATGGATTATGTGATTTAGTTTTTAGTAAAAGCAGATACAAGAAGGTGGTATATCCAAAGCTGTTTTTCATCCCAAACAGAAAACCATATGAATTTAATCTGGCTTTGGATATGCATGTGAAATTTGAGCAACCTAGGTTACATACAAGCCTATAAATCTATCTTTGAAATAAGAGTCACAATATTTTATTACAAGGACGTGTGAAATTCTAGAACCTTGTCCATCTAGGGTCTGATTTTGGCTCATTGTGCAAAGTTTAAAAGCACCCCATCCAAAATACTCCTAGATGAACAGCCTTCTCCACCCAACTGAAAATTATGGATGCAACATTTCAGACTGTCTCAGGAACAATATATGTTCAGTTAGTGCTTCTGTAATGCCTGTAAAAATTTTCAATTTTTGAACTAAAAATATACAAAAAGTATTTTTAACACAGGGTCCCTCTTTCATTATTTTACTAACTGGCAAGAAAGAGTGATGAAAGAGTTCTTCAGGTTAATAAATTTTCTCTTCTTTAGTGAAAGATTGGGCATAGACTATTGTCAATGGACTATAAGAGACTGGCTTCATTCAAACAGCAGCTGAAGCCAATAAACTAGTTTAAAATAGAATGAAACTATTACACCTGCCTTTCATTTCTTTTGATTTGTCTCAATAAAATTTGCATTTAAACATGGTAAGATTAGCTTGCTTTCCTGCCCTTCATGTAAAAAACACTCCCCACCCCTACAAAGAAAGGTTAGTATCTTTTCCAACTTTTATTTCCATAGCTTGATTGCTACTACATCTGTTGACATATTGTATAAACATTCAGTAGCTATAGTACAAAAAATATGTGTGGTCATCCTAAATAAAAGGTAAATATTTGTTTCAAAAATACCACACATAGTTTAATTTGTGTTAAATATTTATCTCTCATATATAGCATCCAGATGTAACTGAGATTTAGTTTCTTCATAGTATTTAATTTTTAATTAGAATGCTTCCTATAATGTCTACTTGTCCATTAAAAATGCACCTTCCATATTTAAAATATCAATTTAGATTACGTTTACTGAGTTGTTGATTAAATATGACATGTCTTACTATTTAAAACACTTGAAAGGAGCTACATCGAAGTGTTATCACATTATTTATATTAAAGAAAATTTGTCTTCGAAGTGAGGCTATTTAGCTCTCTCTAATTATCTTGTAGAGTTAAAATTTTTATGAAAGAATTAGTCTGTGTCCATAATAGCAATATAACACTCTTCCATTACAAAATATCCAATATGCAGGGCACCTGAGTGGCTTAATCAGTTAAGCGTCTGGCTTAGGCTTAGGTCATGATCTCATGGTTTGTGGGTTCAAGCCCCACGTGGGGCTCTGTGCTGACAGCTAACTCAGAGCCTGGAGCCTGCTTCAGATTCTGTATCTCCCTCTCTCTTTGACCCTCCCTGCTCACACTGTCTCCCTCTGTCTCTCAAAAATAAATTTTAAAAAGTATTAAAAAATATAAAAAACCCAAAATATTCAATATGTATAAAATAAAGGTAAACCAAACCAATACCAGCAGTGAAGTTATTTAAACATATTTTTTCATATTTTCAATGTTAAACTAATTCTGAATTTACTCAAACAAAATTAAGACTTGTGTAAATTACAGGAAACAAAGTGGCAAGTTTTCAGCCATTAATTGATATTTCCACTAGTGAAAGAAGGGACAGAGAGTGTAGAAGAGGAATAACTTATCTAGTTTGACTCCACATGGCTGAAATTTACTAGGATAATTGACAACTTTCCCTTTGTAATGCCCAGACTGGATCTCAAATCAGTTTAAATCATCCCATGTGGTGAAGTTTATCCATTTATAACACACTTAAATCTGGGAAATCTACAGCTATATGGCATTAACAGCAGGTCAACAGAAAATCACATCTGAAATTCAAAATAAACAAGAAAAAGACCAGTCAATCTCAGGCTTGTTAAGAGCATTTTTATTGATTGTTTTTTCTTCTTTCGGTGTGAATCCAAAGGACACAAACTGGTTTTGTGGCTTTTACTCTTTCATTATCCCAAACAAGAAAGAAAGGATGGTATAGAGAACAGGAACATAAAATAGCTGTTTCTGCAAAAATGATCACCTTCCTCATAGCTTCATAATTTACTCCCAGTCCATAAGGTCCTCAGTTCCAGTGATAGGGATGATGGATGACTCCACTTCAGCTACAAGCGGCAAAGATGCTGCAATGCATCACTCTGCAGGATATACAATAGAACAAACGAAGCAGCAGGATAGAATGGCAAGCAGGCGTGCCAAGGGAATTCTCTTCGGTGCAAGAGTAGATACTCGCTCCCTGGAATTATGTAAAATACAGCTTGTAAATATCGCTCCCATTGTGGACAAGTGCATGTGCATCTTGACAGAAAAGGGCAGCACTGGCATAGAGGAATGCAAAATATTCTCCACCTCAGTGCCCACATTTTCCACATGGCCAGATTTTGCATTAAACAAAGCTCTAAATCTGTGCCCCGTGAATTGTTGAGAATGTAAATATATATTTATATTTATATATATGCATATATGTATATATGTATATGTATATTTATTTTTATATGTGTATATGTATATATATATATATATATATATATTTGAGGACAGATAAAACCATTCCTGGTTTTATCATTGAGATCTGATTTACTCTGAAGCTTGTAATCCAATACTAAAGTAATACTAAATTGTTTGGTAATATTTGGTCAAATCACCTTTCTAGGAACATCCCCTATCTCTTTACGAGTCACTATTAAATTCAAACTGAAAAAATTAGGAAGTGAAACAATTTCCAGGCAAATTTTAGCTCCTCTGCCCTTCTGCCATCAGTTAACAAAAGGAGCTTTGAATCTCCAGACTTTACAGACAGACATGTTCATTCCCACCCTCGTCCTGTGCAGCTTGCATAGGAAAGAGAAATCCTAACTATATTTTATACATTCTCACATAATCTAATGGAAATCTGCTCTGTACAAAATAAGGTTAAATGCCTGTGTCTTGATAGGATCTTAACAGCTAAGGCCTCATATCAGTGGGGAATAAGAGTGGTTATTAGCAGTTCCTCTGAGCTAATAGCAACTAGCAAGAAGAAACTCCTTGGCGGATTCTTTTTATTTATTTATTTTTATTTTTAATTTCTTAATGTTTCTTTATTTTTTAGGAAGAGACAGAGTGTGAGCAGGAGAGCGGCAGAGAGAGGGAGACACAGAATCCAAAGCAGGCTCCAGACTCAGAGCTACATCATGATCCGAGCAGAAGTTAGATGCCAACTGATTGAGTCACCCAGGTGCCCCATTCCTTGGC
This sequence comes from Suricata suricatta, assembly GCF_006229205.1. Classification (NCBI taxonomy): domain Eukaryota; kingdom Metazoa; phylum Chordata; class Mammalia; order Carnivora; family Herpestidae; genus Suricata; species Suricata suricatta. The sequence goes on along the minus strand of NC_043704.1, from coordinate 31,786,805 downwards.
AGATTCTTAAAGCCAATTCACAGATTGCTTTCGCCAAGTTCTTCTTTTTCTTTTACATTTGAAAATTTTTGTTCCACAGGGGACTCTATTGGACAATTTGTTTGTTCATAACTTTTATACAGGAAGCCTGCTCTTCTGCTTCCATTAATTACTAATAGGGACAGGGTCCAAATCAGGAAGTAAAACTCAAAACAAGTAGCATAACAGAATTTTGGGAGCTCAGGTCCATGCCTCCCTGACACAATTAATATATATAGCCATAAAACAAACTCTGTGTGTGTGTGTGTGTGTATGTGTGTGAGAGAGAGAGAGAGAGAGAGAGAGAGAGAGAGAGAGAGAGAGAATGTGTGTGTGTGTGTGTGTGTGTGTGTGTGTGTGTGTGTGTGTGTTTGGGATAGGGGATGATCCATAATCTTACCTAAAGTGATTGGCCTCAAGACAGATGCAATGACCTTTGTAAACCAATGAAAAGATGTGAGTTTCATCCTTTACCTGTTCTAGTAGGCGCATTTAATGTATATTTTAAATTTCATGCGGATTTTTAATTCTTGAGGGGCATTGGAAAAAGAAAGTAGAAGTAAAGGAGAGATACTAATCATAAAATTACATTTTGTATGCCTTTCATTTTCAGGAGAGAGATTCAAACAATACTTTTGTTTGAGGTTAAATAATAGAACTCCTTGCTTTGGCTTCTCAGAACAGAAGCCACATACTAAATCAGAGTTTCTCATTTGTTCTATAAAATTATTTGTGAAAAACAAAAACAAAAAAGGTTCTGTCATCAAGTAAGTTTGGGAAATAGTTGGTAAAACAGTTAAATAGGTATCTTTAGTGTACAACTTTTCAGAACCTTTCATATGTCCGCATGCATTATAAATAAAGGGATATTGTATGCAATTTTTCTCAAGTGTATTTGAATTTGAAAACTTTTGTTTTCACTTAAAACTTGTTAATATTCTGAAGACCTCACATTCTGCAAAGCATATTTTGAAAAATGCTGCTTAATGTTGCACGCATATGTATAACAAAAAACCTTTGGTTGATCTTATATTTGGATCATTATTTTAATATCCTGCATCAATGCAGTGCTACTTTCTGTGCAGACTTTATTCTGTTTATCTATTCTATTTTCTTTTCCTTCTGCTGCTTTATAGAGCTACTTATCTAAGTAGCCCATTTCTTTATTTGAAAAACTTCCAAATAGGTTAATGATCGTTGGTGACTTAAGTGACCTATGTTGAAGGAACGGACTCCTTCATAACTATGACTGTGTGGCTCCAAAATCTAGAACTCTAGGTTGTTCCCAGCCCGCTTTATAAAAGAGATGAATTGTATCACGAATTATCAAATTATATACAGTTTATAGCTTTAACTTACACTTAGTTATTAAAATTCATCTCCTCTGTCTCATGTAACGTTCAGAGACTTAACATCAGTGAAGGAAGGTGGACTACTGCAGTAGAAATAGCACAACAATAAGGATCAAGACACCAGAGTTTAATCACTAATAACAGTATGATCCCAGATAAGTTATTTTCAGGTCTCAGTTTCTCATATGTAAGATGAAGAGTGTGTGATTCATATATTAAAATCTTTCTTCTGAGCATGGACTGGGAAATCAAAACTTGGGTAAGTATTAAGTTATGACGGCAATTCCTTTCTTATATGTGAACCATTGCAAATGGAAGTCATTGAAGACTAAAATTGTATTTATTGTTCTCTATTTTTACTCAAAGTGTAGAAACAAAAATAGACTATGATATTCTGTTTCTTTAGTAAAACCTGGAACAATTAGGGGAACATATCTACCCTATGCAGTCAAATTATTGTAGGTAAAAATATGTGTTGTTTATTACAAATTGGACAAGGAGATCAGTCTTTTGTTTTTAGCCTAAGTATTAATCTATAGACTCTTTTCTCAAAAACAGCCTTTAGCCTAATAGATTCAGAATGACTTGTGGCTCTTTCAACACATCAATCTACCAACACAGAGCTTTTTTAGGGCTTCTCTGCTTAAAGACAGACGTGTACCTACTTGTTAGAAATCTTGGTACCATTTCTCTTCTGTATGTAGAAGATATAATAGCTTGACATTAAAAGAACTTAGCTTTAACAAAATATACCCATTAAGTGTCACAGCCAATTCTTCTTGGCAGAGAAAGAAAGGTACGAAAGAAGAAAAGTGTGAGTTCGTGAGAAGAACACAAATTAAGCCTTTTAAAATTCCTTTGGTTTAACAACCTACGTGTCATCCATTGTTCAGTGAAAGCCATTCATTACATTCTTTATGATTCGTCGCTATATATATTATTTTAAATGTTTTAAATGTGTCAATTTTACCCTTCTAACATTCATGCGAGATACTTTATACTGTTAAATATTTTAAGGGAAAATACAACCTTGGATGTTTTTGGAGCTGTACTTCAAAATGTATGCTTATATTTATGCTTATATTATGACAAAAACATATTTAACTGTTTACAACTTCCATGAACTATAAAGAAAAGCCTTAGAGAAAATTTAAATGTAAAAACAAACAATGTTTCCTCTTGAAAAAGAGTAGAAAAATATTTTACATAGTCTGCCCGATAAAAACAAGTATTTTTTCATTTTGAAAAACAAAGGGCAAATGCTTGCTGGGCCACTGTATTGAGGACCGTTCTTGTTTATTCACTTTACTTCTACCTCATTGAGGCACAATTGCCTGGATTAGAGACTACAGTAAGGTTGGTGAAGAGGCGAGGTGCTTAGTTAGGACTGTAATGCACGCAGATGTACTGCCCGGAGACTTGAAACACTAAGCCTTTTTCTACCTGCAGGCACCCCAGCGGGTGTGTGCTGCTGATGGGGTCGCTGCAGACGGAACATCCCGCAGGTAATGCTAATTAAGGAAGCTCAGGGACTAGGAAGGAGCACACAGGTCTTGGCTGATGGTGCGGTGCCCAAGGTTCATGAAGAGCGGGATTGTCTGCGGGCCCGGGAAAGATAAGAACACGAAGGGCACAGAAATGGATTTGAATACAGGCACTTCTCAGTGTACCTTTTAAACTGCATAATACTGAGTATAATGGTGTGCTGTTAGTGGTAAAGCTGGGAGTCCTGGTATGAACGTACCAGCTTATGAACATCAATTTGTGTTACCACTTTAGTTAGTCTCATTTTTTTTTTTGTCATGAAGAAGGAGCATCCAGAAAACATTAGGCCAACTTCAAATAAGCTATGATAATGAAAATCAGATGTGTCACATCATTATAAATAGTTTTGTATAGTGCAACTTTACCACCACATTAAAATCATTAAAAATCTTTTCAATAACATATGAATGACATAAATCTCTATCCATGATTTACCAGTTTTTAAAAAAATGTATGTTTATATCCAGTTATTTGAAAAATAAATATAGTTATGTTGTCAAATTAGTTTTAAAATATATTTATGTTCATGTGGAATTAAAAACTATATTCTACAGAACAATATAATTGCATTTTTAGTGGCATTGTGATCAGCTGACTAATTCTGATAATAATAAAATCAGAATTAATTCATGTTAAATTCATTGTAGATAATTTTAAATTTAATAATTTTAAATTAAATTTTACATTTTATACACACTACTTCATTACTAGTTACACTTCTTTTGAGTTATATTAGCCACCAAGTAATATTGTCTATAGAACAATGACTTTAAACCACAGAATATTCTAATGTGAATATTAGCAGATTTCAGTGTGTTTCATCATGGAGGAGCTACCTGTTGATAAGTTGTGTACAGTCACCTAAAGTGTAACTGGTGATATAATTGATCATTATGAAACTTAATTAAGGTAAAGTTTGGTTTTGTTATCTATTGTTGCTCTACAAACTACCCTAACATTTAGTGGCTTAAAATTAGAATCATTGTATTTGGGCGAGGGGTCAGGAATTCAGGCAACAGGTGTACTTGATTGGGCATTTCTTGTGTTTCTTACCGCATTTCCTGGGGTTACTACTTGGCTGCATTTAGAAGGGTTACGAGCTAGAAATTGGGTTCATTTGGAGCATTGGGCTAGCAGGAGTGGAAATCGCCGAGATGGATTTGTTCACCTGCATGGTGTCTCCATTTCAGTGACTGAAATAGCTGGGGGCCCCTTGGGCATCTCTCTTTCTTGCTCCATGTCATCTCTTCACTAAGGTAGCTGGATCTTTTCCTTGGCAGATAAGGGCTCCAAAAGAGTCCTTGGAAGCTGCCAACAAGGTTGGCAGAAGTTAAAGGGCTAGTTTCACTTAATTCTGTTGGTCAACACTAATTACCAGAGTAGATTCAAGGGGAGGGAAAAATAGACTCCAAAGTTTCATGTGGGAGAAGAATAGGAGATATTATCATGGCCATCTTTAGAAAGACAATTTAAGTCAGTTTAGTATTTTTTGGCTTGCTATTTAAAAACACCACACATTTTATAGAATTAACATTTAAAATTATGATAAATCTTACAGACATTATTATCTCTGAAGGAGAGGAGAGAAATATTTTGGGAAAGTGCCTTGCTAAATATATAAAATTGCGATCATCCTGAAGAATAGTTCCATAAGTCAGAATCTGCACCCTCCTTGCCCTGAAGCAGCGAGAGAGCGGTTTCAACAAGAAGCCCATGTTTCATTACAAAACTAAACCTCAACACACCTGGCCTCTCAAATAATCTAAGCTGCAATGAAGGAGATAAGCTGTTATGCATGAGTATTTTCACCACCACTTAAGCATGGCTTTCGTTTAGAAACAAACTACTGACATCTTATTCGGCCATATTTAGCCTTGTTCGTGGCAAATGACAGTGGTCGTTTTGGGAATTTTACAGTAAGATATCATTGAAATGATGGTGACACCCATTTCCTAAAGGGCATATAGCACTAACTTCTACAACAAGGGGTGAAGAACACTTTTGTGCTAAAAGAGATTTTTGCAAAGAATAGAACTGAAATCATGAACTCTAATTGAAATCAAGTATTCTTTCCTTTATAGATACCAATTCTTAGTTCTGAAAGGCAGTAAAACAAAATTTATTGCAAGAAGGGAATTTGATATTCATGTATTTCAACACTCTTGTTTCATTGGTTGAAACAGGAAAATATTGAGAGGTGTATTCTTGCTCAGAGTGAAAGGACTAACAAGCTATCAGGCCAAGACAGGGACCCAGGTACTTGATCTGATTCCTTTCCACCTCCCCTTGCACCATATTGATTTACATGACTTGCCTCTGTGACTCTAGATCAGGGATCAGCAAATCATAGCGCAAGGGTCAAGCCTCATGCACTGGTTTTGTAGAGACCATAATAAGAATGTTTCTTTTCATGTTCAAAAGGTTGAAAAGATATTTTGTGATGTGTCTTTGGACATACAAAATTTAAATATTAGTGTTTATAAAGTCATATGGGGAAACAGCCATGCCTTTTCACTTACGTGTTTCCTGTAGCTGATTTTACACTCTACAGGTAGAAAAGAGCGGTTTTGAAAGAGCTTCCTTTTGGTGCATAAAGCCTGAAATATTTATCATCTGTTCCTCTAGAGAAGTTTCCCTGCCCTACACTAGGTTTTTTTCTTCTCTTGGTTTATTATCTCTTCATCTTTTCTTTCCCTACCCTTTCTATCTTTTCTCTCTTTCACAATCTTTCTATCTCTTTTTTTTCTGTCTCACTTTTCTCCTCCCTTCCCTCATTTATTTCCTTTGTTCCTCTCAGAATGTTCTTTTGTGTTACCAACTTTTACTTTCACTTTTGCATATTTTATGGCCTCCATATGTTTATTTACATATGTTATACCCAAAGAAAGATTTTTCCAAGTATTTTTTTTCAAAATGACACAGCCCCATAAGCAGAAATTCATTTCCTTCTAGGATAAAGAGATATTCAATCAGCAGTCTCTTTTCAATAATTGCATAATTCATCTAAACCAGAAATATATGAAACCACTCTATTGTTAACTAAAACAGAGAACTACTTAGATTTGCACTTGGGCCCCAAGCATATGCACAGCACAATTCTTCACCTTCTTCAGGTCTTGGCTTGAATGTTTCCCGTTCATCAGTGTCTTTCTTGGGTATTCCACTTAAAGTTGCATGGGCCCCACAATTCCATTTCTTCTTCCTTGTTTTCATTTTCTCCACTGAGCATAGGTCTGAAACATGTAACGTAGATTACTTATTTGTTTGTTGTATTCCCCTCTGGAGTATGAGCTTTATAAAGTCAGAGATTTACATCAGTTTTGTTTACTGCACATCCTCAATGCCTAGAACAAATTAAGAAGTCAATCGGTGTTTCCTGAATGAATAAAAGAATGACTCTTGGGCTTTTATACACATGTAAGAAAGTCTTAATGAGACAATAACCTTAATTAATTGGCCAAGATCGAAGCCATAATTTTTAAATTTTAGAGTAAATTCATTTCCCAAACTGACAAACTAAATTGTGAGGGTTTGCCCTGAAAGAGAGCTACATCTTCTAACTGAAATTTTATTTCCATTTTTTCTAGGAGAATAGGGCAGAGAGGAAACTACTGAGTTGTTTTACTAGATCTTAAAGTATTTAACAGTTTAGGTGGCAAGACAATACTTTAAAATCCTTTGACCCAGTTTAGATGACAAACAGTAGTGAAAAAAATGACCCTGTTAATGGAGAACGAGAGAAACTTCTATAATCTCAAATTTACAGACAAATCGAATGCACAGTAGAAAGAACAGTATTTTTCTTAATCAGTGGTTCTAAAATGTCTTTATAGTAGAAAGATACATTTCAGAATCAGGCAATGGATTTAATTGTTATGTTTTGTTTCCTTCAGCTTGGAATAGATCCTCAATTTTTCACTGGTTTCTTGACCTTATTATCTTTGAAGTTTACAGACCAGTTGTTTTGCAGAATGTCTCATTTTGGGTTTGTGGAATGTTTCTTCATGATTAGAGAATAAGATTATGCATCTTTGGCAGGAATATCATAGACATGATGCTATTTTCTTCTCGTTGCATTCCATCAAGCGTCATATGATTTCTGTTTGTCCCATTGTTGTTGATGATACATTTTGATCACTTATTTAAGATGACATCTGGCAGCTTCTCCATTGTAAAATTACACATCTTCCCTTTCTGACTGACTGATAATGGTAAGAATTTGGGTGAGAAGTATAGGTACTTTGAAACTATGTAAATATTATATTCACATTTCTCATGAAAGCTTCAATTAACTTATTTAATCTGTCACTATAGATATGTGTTGTTTAACATATTCACTGGGTCATAAGCTATTACTATCATTATTTGTTTTATCCTCTCTGTGGCTGGAGGGAGGCCTTCTAGTTGGCTTGTGTGTGTGTGTGTGTGTGTGTGTGTATTTGTTTATATGTTTGTTTTTATGTTCTCATTGTTCTTTGAGGACATCATTGCTGTCTGGCATAATAATGTATTATTGGTTCATCTTGTTCTTTCCCTTCCCTGCCCTGGTATCGTTTCCATGTTTCTGTCATTTGCATTGAATTATTACTATTTCCAGATCCTCTCAGTGAACAGAGCTGGAAAATGTATATGTGTGGGTATCATGGCTTTTTTGCCACGTGGGTCTCTGCATGCCCACCAAACCTATGTTACTCCATAATTGGGTAACAATTTGTTCTTTTAGAGTATTCACAAGTACAATTAGTCACTTGCTCTTTTAATAAAAGAGGTGAGTGGCCAATTTCACCTGCAATTAACCAATTACCTCATTGTTTCATTTGCCATGCTTGAGCCCAGGTGTTTTTACACATTGCTTGTTCTGCATCCAAAACATCCAGAGGAAGGTCAGGGGCAATTTTTCAAACGCTGGATTAAAGCATTTGAAGTAGCACACACTTTATCTACAATAGGGACAAAAAAATTAGAAATGGAATGACACACTTACGTTTTTTCTGGTTATAATGAAATGCAGACTCCTCACATAGCAAGGTGTAGAATTGCAGATGGGACATCATTAGTGCCTATAAAGCTCACTGGCTTGTGCAAAGGCTCTCATTTCATAGACCATTTGTTGCAGTATCTCCACGAAGTCAGCAGATTTTAAGAAATGAATAATGGTACTCTCATTTTATTTTCCTTTTCTCTTTTTAAGGTAAATATAGACATAGGTAGATAAATGATAGATAAAGATAAAGATAGATATGATTGAAAGGGATGGCTGCTAGTTTTCGTTTTCTTGATGCATTTCACCTGCAACTAAAAACATTTCATTTTCAGCAAGAATCCCACAATTCTACAATTAAGACAACTTACATCAAATTTAAGATAGGAAAAGAATAATTGTGTCTGTGTTTCTTATTGGTCTCCATCCCTGTGCCCATCATGGAGCTCACCGCATCTCTACCTCTTATCCTTAGTGCCTCTCAGTTGCAAGATTTAGATTCTCCAATTCCAGTAACTTGAATAATTAAAAGTGAGGGAATAATGTTGTACAAATCGCTGATTGCACCAGGTAACTTGTAAATTGCTGCCTTACAGGTTAGAGGGTCACCTTGGCCATATACCATGAGATGGATCTTCCTTCACCTGAGAAAAATGAGATTTGATCAACTGTTCTAGGAAAGCATGTGAATTCATGGCTTGATAGTCTAGTCCCCAGAAACATTTTTTAAAATATCATGAAATGGAGAGAAGGAAAGCATGAGAAGATCTTAAAACTCTTCATACTTAGCTCTATTTGATAAGAATTAGAAGCAATTAAGATTTTGATTGAAAGTATTTAAAACCATTTAACATTTTCTAAAAATAAAGCTTATTCTAGGGGTGGCTGGGTGATTCAATCAGTTAAGTATCCGACTTAAGCTCAGGTCATGATCTCACAGTTTGTGGGTTTGAGCCCAGCATCGGGCTCCATGCTGACAGCTCAAAGCCTGGAGACTACTTTGATTTCTGTGTCTCCCTCTCTGTTTGCTCCTTCCCCACTCATGCTCTGTCTCTCAACAAAGAAATAAACATTAAAGAACTTTTAAGCTTATTCTTATGTCACATTTCATAAAGTTACTGGTACTTCACCTTTAAGCAACAAGAAATAGAAGAGTTCTCAGAATTTGCTTGCCCAACTCACCTCTCTTAAACAGATAGAAGTTCTATTTCCAAATGCTTGAATAACTGAATGTGTTATACATAGACTCACTCCATCCTCTATATTCTTATTGTAAAACCCCTTTTTTCCATTGATTTAAGCATATCTAAGGGATAGAACACAGTTAAACTAACTTTGGGAAATCCAAAAGCTTAATGAGAGGCAGGCACATACTCAATAATTTAGCAAAGCAGATTGTGATCAGTGGTAACAAAGTAATTAAACACACACATATACTCATACAAAATAAGAAAATAGTAACAAGAGAATAGGCCCAATTTCATGGTGGTAGTATATAAGACATTGGCATGTGGAGTGGGTAGCATGGTATTCCTTACAGGATTAAGAAATATATAGTCATCCCTTGAGGGATAAATAGAGAATCAGAGCCACAAGGATGTGAGAAATGCAAGAAATATTTGGAGGTGTTAAATAATTATTCATTCTATAATTTTCAAGCACCTCTTCTACAGGTTGATACCAACTCTTTCATACTCTTTCTCTTGAATCTAAGAAGGCTCTCCTTTGATTAATAGCATATAGCAAAAATTATACTGTGCCACTTTCTGGGCCTAAGCCTTTAAGAAACTGGCAGATTCTACATCTTGTCTTTTGAAACACCTGCTTTTGAAACCCAGCTCCCACAATGTAAGGAAATCCAAGCAACACTGTGAAGAGACCCATGTGGAGAGGAATCAAGGCAGAACAACCCCAGATTAGCTCCATGCTGATGACCAGTGCCCTTTTATAAGCCTCATGAATAAGCCATTTAAAAAAAATTTTTTTTAATGTTTTTATTTTTGAGAAACAGAGAGACAGCTTGAAGGGGAGGGCCAGAGAGGGGGGGAGATACCGAATCTGAAGCAGGCTCCAGGCTCTGAGCTAGCTGTCAGCACAGAGCCCGATGTGGGGCTTGAAACCACGAACATTAGATCATGACCTGAGCTGAAGCCAGATGCTTAACTGACTGAGCCACCTAGGCACCCCGTGAATAAGCCATTTTTAATATTTTTAATGTTTATTTACTTTTGAGACAGAGAGAGACAGCATGAGGAGCAGAGAGAGAGGGAGACACGGAATCTGAAGCAGGCTCCAGGCTCTGAGCTGTCAGCACAGGGCCCGATATGGGGCTCAAACTCACAAACTGAGTCCTTCTCCTCAGGGAGGGAGAGAAAAAGGGGGGCAGGAGAGGGAGACGCAGAGAGTAAAGACAGCACTCACGGTTTTCCAATCAGGTGAAAGAGAGAGAGAGCTTTGTTCAGAAAACTGTCTTTTATAAAGGTTTCAAGGCGGGAAAACAAAGCAGCTGACCAAGGTCAGTTACCAGGTAAACAGAGTCAAATGAATATCAAAAGAAACTCCCAGATTTGCCTCAGCAATGCTGGGAAGGGGGGAGTTAGCACTGAATAATCCAAAATACGGTTTTGATCTTTTGTGCACCTTGGCCACTCCAGTCTGGCCCAGCATGACAGACCCCAAAGTTATTTTGACCAGGAAATGGTAGTCTCCAGCCTCTAGATGCAAATCTTGTTTGCTGGTATCACTCCGGAGAGTGATAATCCTTGCCTGAGGCAGACAGAAAACTTGGCAGTCCCCGACACTCATGCTCCAGTCACATTGTATCAGCTGATGAAATATGGAACAGAGATAAGCCAATCTCACTGATTCTTAATCTGCTCGTATGCATATTCTTGATTAAAATATTAGTTTTTTAAGCCACTAAGTTTTGAGGTAACATGTTGTGAGATCAATAGATAACAGAACAACTGACACGTACCTGAACTATACTGAGTCCACTACTACATAGGAAGGAAACTGACAAATGTAAGTCCTATGTTCATGGAGCTTAGTCTTATGCAGTGTTGCCGGGGTGTAGATATGAAGGAGAATAGGATATGGTAGAACAAGAGTTGAGAAAAGTAAGTGTATTAGTGATTTTATTGAGAATATAGGGCGCCTTAAAATGTAGTTTTCGATATAAACCACAGAAGTTTTCTTAAGGAAACAGACATGCTATAGGACAGTGAAGGTAATGTCAGTATTTGGGTTCAGATGGAGAAGGCAATGCTGACAGCAGACTGACCCACCATTTAATCTTCACTCCACACTTCTCTTCTGCACTTCATGCCTCTCTTCCAAAGAGCCGTGTATTGCTTTAAAAAAAAAAAAAAAGATAAAAGGATGTATCACTTGACTATGTATAGAATAATCTGAACTACATGTAATATTTCATTCCTCCAGCCACTTACCTGTATTTTGATGTTGTGTCATTTCTTTGCTTTAGTTCCCTTAATATTTTTCAGAAAATATATTTGTAGATGGTCCTCAGTAGAAAATATGATGACTAAAAAAGAAGTAGTTTTTTAATTTTTTGATGTTTATTTATTTTTGAGAGAGAGAGAGAGAGAGAGAGACGGAGCATGAGCAGGGGAGGGCAGAGAGAGAGAGAGAGAGAGGAAGACCCAGAACCTGAAGTAGACTCCAGGCTCTGAGCTGCCTGCACAAAGCCTGATGGGAGGCTTGGACTCACAAACCAAGAGATCATGACCTGAGCCAAAGTCAGACGCTTAACTGACTGAGCCACCCAGGTGCTCCAACATGGAGAAATTCTTAATCACAATCTTCCATAAGAGGAAGGACAAAACTGGTACAACAATAACCAACATATGACTCACGTACCTGGTACCAAAAAATATATTTTCTAACAGAATTCTGATGCTTAGTCTCTAAGATTACCTTCTTCATCGAACTTACCTGACAGTACCTTTGATGTTGGACGACTAAAAGATAATAATTTTTGTTTCCCAAATATACATGAGTATTATATAGCATCTATATCTACTGGTTTCTGAAAATTCTACATAATTTAAATGGCAAAAAAAAAAAAAAAAGAAATTTGCTAAAAAGATTTGGGAAACTAACCAAATGTCTTTGGTCACACTTATCTATTAGTGTAGTTTGTAAAAATGAAAGAAATCAACAAAGACAAAAGAGATAGCAAAATGGTATATTATTTCTTAAGTTAATAATGAACTACCAAATGCATATGTGGCAGTTCATTGAATATTATTCGATGTTTGAGAATTATTGACACTACTTAGATTTTATTTGTAGCAATTTTATTGTTTTACAGTAACATATTCAAAATAACCTAAAACAAGAATAAAAACAAAACATACTTTATCCATTATTTGGAAAAACACTTGGTAAGTAACTGCCCAAATACAGCTTCTTACTTAAAAAAAATTAAAACTCGAACTTCCTATTTTTTAAATAAAAGATCAAAATTACTGCTGAAACTTAATGTCTTTATATTTTTTAAAAAGTAGGCACCCACATATTTTTAGTTTTTCAGATGGCATGAGGGAATCTTCACAGTGTCTGGAAGCCATATGCCAACAATGCTCAGTTATTATTAATTGATCTATGCATAAAGCATTGAAAATGATATTTCATGTCATAATTCATCTAAATGTTCATTCCATTGGAACATTGCTTTCCATAGATAGGAACAGGACTTGGAACAAAATAAAATAGCAATATTATACACGTTTTCTATCTCTGCACTTTTCCACTTCTGGAAATGGTCATAGGATCATTTTGTGACAGATTAATATCATCCATGATCCTAAATCGCTAAGAATAAAAGTGCTAGATTCTTTCAGTAAAGTTGCCATAAGGACCAAATTTATTTTTTTAACCAATTCCATAGAGTATCAGATGTTTAGTTTTACAGCATATGTATCTCATCTCCAACCATTTTGCCCCAATTCTGGTTCTTTTTATCCTTCAATAGTGAGGATGAGAAAACCTGGTTGCATATGGATATGGTTGATTTGAAAACTACTTTTTAAACATTTGGAGGTTTTTCAAAACCGAAAACATATTTGCCAAGTGATCTTTTTCCCCTACATTTTAAACCCATGTGCAACTTAAAAGAAACTTTGTCCATATGCTAGTTCAGATTCACTTATATTAAAATCATGAAAATTATGTTTAATAGCTATTTGACACACAAGGGGCTTTTAAATTAAGCTTCGCTAAATTTTATCTTTCAAAACGCACTCTGTTCCCTATCTATCCTCACCATACTATACTACTCTCCAAGAAAAGATCAGATTTAATTCAGAAGCTCTAAATTAGATGCTTTCAATCTATCAACAGTGATTACATAATAAGGAGAAATGCATTCAGTATTTTTCCTTTTTTCTATAGTTGTTTGTTTAAATATCTCCATACAAGTTTTTAATGGCTTGACCTTTATCAGGATCAATAATCTGAGGAATAAAATAAATGTTTTTATTTGTGATTTCATATTTCCTTATTAGTACATTAAATACATGAGCATTTTAGTACTTTGATATTTCATTACAAATAAGGCATGACCCTTGTATCGGCACAAACATAGTAAAATTGTATGAAGAGAAAAGTAATCTCGTTTTTCTTATCCTCTGCCTCTTCCAATCCCTCCTGCACTGAGATAATCAATGTCAATGGTTCTGTGTCAATCCCTCCGTATCTTTAATAGACAGATTTACATAGTACAATTCTTTTTCAGGTAAAATTACATGTGAGTAAAACCATGTATGATTTAGAACTCAAAATTGGGATTTCTAAGTAGTTAAGGAAAGAGAAGGGAGAATAAAAAGTCAAGTACACTTAAACTAATGGTAGAATGGAGTCTCCACTCTTTGTGACATTTGAAGTCCTAACCATTGAACTATGGCATACTCACATGAAATAATGAATAAAAAATATAATAATAATGAATAGACAAGTGCTTAAAGTATGAATAAGAGATGACCTTGTGCTTGTTACTATTATATCATTTTATTGTTTAATTTTCCCCAAAAAAGTTTAACTCAAAGTGATATTTTAAGTTATTCATGTCTATTAACAAAATATTCATGAATTTATAAATTAGGTAAAATACATATATATAGTAGGTATATGCTATATATATATATATATATATATATATATATATATATAGTAGGGCTATGCTAGTGTGGGTCTCATACTACAATGTAATCAGAACACCTCATTCCTGTTTTTAAAAGTCTACTCTGTGTTGCCAAGAAATAAACATCATCATCAACTTACATGAAGTCAGTTTATAGGTTAGAGAAATTCAGATTCACAATAACAAACAGGTTTTCTTCAACTGCAGAAATGTTAATAATATAGTTTCTTCTTGGGGTGCCTAGGTGGCTCAGTCGGTTAAGCGGCCCACTTTGGCTCAGGTCATGATCTCATGGTCTGTGAGTTCGAGTCCTGCATCAGGCTCTGGGCTGACAGCTCAGAGCCTGGAGCCTGCTTTGGATTCTGTGTGTCCCTCTCTCTCTCTGGCCCTCCCCCACTCACGCTCTGTCTCTGTCTCTCTTTCTATTTTTAAATAATAGTTTCTTCTTTACACGTATAAATGTATGGTTATAAAATCTAAATACAGGGATGCCCAGGTGGCTCAGTCGGCTGAGCGTCCGGCTTCGGCTCATGTCATGACCTCACAGTTCCTGGGCCTGAGCCCCGCGTAGGGCTCTGTGCTGAAAGCTAGCTCAGAGCCTGGAGCCTGCTTCAGATTCTGTGTCTCCCTCTCTCTCTGACCCTCCCCTGCTCATGCTGTCTCTCTCTGTCTCTCAAAAATAAGTAAAAAAACATTAAAAATTAATAAATAAAATAAAATCTAAATACAAATAAGCCCATCCATTGTTTGATTATATTAGGTTTTGCTTTAAAATAATGGCCTTTCTTTTGCTCTGAACACAATGCCTCATGCACATTCTTATTATTTCCATCATCCAGTGCTATGACAGACAAGGCACAAAGCCATACTCAGCCATCTATGCACACAGAGCAGCATTAACCCTATAATATACTGTATAATATACTGTATATTGGGTTTTTTAATCTATAGATCTTTATTTCCAATGTACAGTTTGTAGTCTCACTGTTGGAAAAAAAGTCTGAAAGCCTACAGAACCCCTGCCTAATTCCCCGCTCCCAATGAACACACCATTTGTTTTTTGGGTTTTTTTTTTTTGGCTCATTGTTATAACTGTAACTCTTCTTTAATTTTTAATGGGTTATAAGTGATCTACATTTCCATCCTTCAATCCAATGCCATTGTCAAAAGTCAACCCTTCAAAACTCTTGTTCTGGTTTCTTTTTATTTCCTTTTTTCTCTTATTTCCTCAAACAAAGGTAGTTTTTGTTTCTTTAAGCAAATCTTTTGTCTGAGCCTCTATGGTACAAATATGAGGACAGGAGTAAATTTAAAGACTTGTTCATTTATGTTAGATTTTGAGAATGTCCTCAACACTCTTTCCTCTATGCACAAGGCAAAGTAGCCACTGTAACAGTCTTTACTGGGAAAAAAATCTTTCCATATTTTATCAGGTTTTAGTTTTCATTTCCACAACTGATGCAGGCTGGCTGGTTCTGAAGACCCAGAGGGGTCCCTCAGAATCAGCTAAGAGGATTCTTGTCTTTGCAAAGATAGAAATAAAAGATAAACCAAGAGGAAGAGAGAGCAGAGTTTATTAAACACCTAGAGAAAGATTATAGATACAGAGAGAGTAGAGAAGATAGGAAGAGGAGATTGGGTAGAGGGTCTTGTCTTGTTTGGGGCCTACAGTTTGGTTGAGGATACTGGTCTTCTCAGTAATCCAGGAACAAAGACAGAATACTTAGGTGCCCTCCATAAGTCACTCATGCCCTGGAGTCAGGGATCTTGATGAGTTCCTAGCCTTGGAACACATTCATGATGAGGTCATCTGGTCACTCCTGAGATGTTATCTATTTTGCTAGAAGACTTCAAAGAAATTACTAAATCCTTGACCTTTACAAGGAAATTCCTGGTCTGTTCTATAAGGCATGTGTAAGACAGGGATGTAGGTCCTAGCAAGAATGGAAGCAGGAAAGGGAGTGAATAAAGCAACTTTTCACAGGATCTCTTTAGTTTTTCTCTTTCACAACAATCTTTAGATATTTTGAAAATGGTAAAAAAAAAAAAAAGTCAAAGATTAAAACATCACCATGATTTTACCAAACTTGGAAAACTCAAGCACAATTATAGCCAACCGAGAGAGCAGGATTTTCCCTTTCTAATTTAGTCTTCACTGCTGGATACCTGATGGGCCATTTGGTAGATCAGATATCTCCTCTCTGATCTATACCTGAAAGTGAGGTAAATATTAGATGTGTGAAGATACTGATTAGTTCGAAGCAACACAAACATTCTTTCAGCCTGAACACTGTTAGGCTACTTCACTTCCTCAGCCTTCAAATTTAGTAATAGGTGAAAAAGGGCCAACATTTATGGAGTACATTTATTGAAAACTGAGTATGTTTTAGATATTGCATTAAGAACTTTATCTACAACATTTAATTGAATGCTCACTCACCACCCCTTGAGAGAGGTATTGTTCCTTTACTTACATTTACATAAAGGGATTAAGACTTAGAGAGACAAGGTAACTTGACTAAGATCACATGGCTAATGAGTTTAAGTTAAAGCTGTGAACTCAGAAATTCCAGCTCAAACAGAGAAACTCTTATCCACCCTCCCAACACCCCCTTTCTTAGAGGTGGCCAATCTGTAGATAGACACCACAAATGTTTTCTCTTATCAGAATGGTCCCCTAACATTTGGTAAAACACTAAGAAAATCTGTTTCAATAAAATACAGAATTACATCTGTACTGGGTATTGTATATGGGAGTTCTCTGTGCTGTATTTACTACATTTATAACTTTTCTGTCAATCCAAAACAATTCTAAGACAAAAATTTATCTGGAAAAATGGCTCCATATACATACCCAATTAGTATATAAAAACAGTCCAGTTTACCACTAATACACATCTTCCATTATAATTTTATTATGTTTTTGCTAAAGAGGGGCATAATAATCTACTTAGAAATGAAAAAAAAAGCTGGTTTCATTAAATCCATTTTCTTATGTCAGAAGCTTTTATTCCATGTCTCAAAATCCAGATATTGTATGGATCATGAAAAATACAAAAGCAAATTAAAGTAGTCAAAGAGTGTTTATAACAATGTAATTAATGAAAAAATCCATTTACACAAATGTGAACATATTTTATATTCCTGGATACAGCAGGGAGTGTACAAAAGCTCAGGGAGAAAGTTTCAACTTCAAGCATTAAGATCTTAGTTCATAAACCTGAAGGGAAATAGGTAGAACATAAAAGCACTAGAAGTAGATAGGGGAGAAAATGTAAAAGAATGTCTCTTTGTGACATGTGAATGTGAATAAATGGTAACACATAAACTACAGAAAATCAGTTTACTGCTTAAATGATGAGTGAGAGTTCAGTGGTATCAACATGGAATTTTCAAGTCAATGGAAAATAAGCTCATACTTTTTAGGCAATAAATTATAGTATCCTAGTTAAATTAAAAGGGATTCTAGAACATAATTTCCCCTACTGAAACACATTTTGCTGCTTTTAAGATGCACGGTGTTTTGAGAACAGATTGAAAGATTATCAAATACATACTAATAAATCGCAAACACTTATCCTAAAATCAAATTTAAAACTATTACACAGTTTATTAAAGAGCATTTGTTCTCTTGCTCTAAATGGAATGTGTGGTTGACTAAAATTTAAATCATGTTAATCTTAAAATGTGCTTTGACATCAACTAAAATTAATACAAAGTTTTTATATTCCTATTCAATTTAATAGGAATTCCAAAAGATCACTGTCTTTTCAGAGAGAAACTTGTTGAAATAATTACCTATTGAGGACTAAAAATCCCAGAGGATTAGTTATGGATACAGAGCTTTCAAGTTTCTAGGCCACTGAATGGAATCTGAAACCAAACCCACAGGGACTAAAAGCATTACCAGGAAAGGCTGTTAAATGACCTTTATCATCTGGTCTCAGTGAGAGACAGGTGTCCACTGTGGTTGACCATCTGGGTTAAGAAGCAAGAACATAAAAGGGTATGATTACCCTTAAAATGATCACCAGAGATTTGGTTTAGGCAAAACATTGAGAGTGGACAAGTCTATGCACAGTGAGTTAACATAATCTCTCTCTTTCTACACACACACACACACACACACACACACACACATACACACACACACACAGAGTCACATGCACACACATTAACATACTTACACACATTCTGTGTAAACTTATTGTAAAGATATTTATTATGAAGATTATTCAGGAAAATGAGGAAATATTATTTTACCTTGAAAGGAAAGAAAAAATAATAAATTTTCTCAAGAGGTACTGAAAGTGAAAAAAATGATGTGTCAAAATCTTACACACGAAAAAGGAAAAAGTGTGTGTTAACTACTCAGGGTTTGGAATTATGAAGAGAAGCACAAAACTTATCACAAGAGAGTTTCAAAATGCAGTTTCGTAAGCTGATTTTCTCTGGTTTGGGAAATATTGAACCATTGTCAAGATATATATTTAAAAAGCTTTCGTGGGTAGAAAAACCTTATATAATATGCGATTGGAGAGCATGAGACCAGTGGGCCACATACAAAATGAAGGATGAAATTGGATCAAATTCATTTCATTTGTTACTGTAAAAATTGTTTTCATAATCAAAAATGAAATTGAATCTTTATGTTTGCTATTGGGTACGAATATTAATGAGATTCATGTGGTAATGTTGGGGAGTGGAGAAGTAGTTCCAAGTCGCCGCACCCCACCGAGAGAACAAGCAAATCCACTACAGTCTCTGTTACTTATTTTGGCCACAATCAGCGAGGAGACTTGTGTCTGGTATTCAAATCATCTTTCTACGTAGCATACTAATTTTAGCTAAGCTTCTTCTTTGAAAAATGTGCTTTACAAAAAATTAGAGCTGCTATACAAAGACTTGAGAATGAAATGGGGGAACGAGAGCCTGTGGTTGATGAAATGCAAATGAGGCTTGGCTCAGACAGCTGGCTGCTTTGGGCTGACATGGGTGATAAATGGTTCTTAAAACATGAGCAGGCATCAGGCTCCCGATTCAGTGTCAGACTGGCAAAAACAGCAGTATTACTAGATGCTTCCTTTAATTAATGCAACACTACTGCATTAGTCCGGACACTGCCGATAAATGGGAAAGAAGTGATATCAGAGGTAATATCAGAAATCTTTCAACCTTGAAGCTGGGATGTGTTGGCCAAAAGCTGCAGTATCATAAGAGGTTTAATTGTATTTGTAATGTACCAGTGCACCATGACAAAAATGGGGAGATAGTGTAGTCAGGACCAGGAAAGGCTGTGATAAATGAGAGAGAATGAGTGATTACACAGCCAAGAAGACTGTGAAAACAGACAAAGGACAAGCAAATGGAAAGGGGGAGGTAGCCACCATGGCAATTTGAACAGTAAGAACTCAGAGGAACTTAGAAATGGACAGAATGGTAATATTTGGTCCTTCAGGATTTGTCAGAGCTCAGGGTTGCATATAACAAAGTGCCCCTAACTATGGTAGGACAGCATATATACCTTGTAATGAATTCCACACCTTAATCTAAATCTAAATATATATGCACTATTGGGACAATGTCTGAGAAATATCTTTAACACACACACATGCATACATGATATTTAAAAAAAATAAAATCTGAGACTGGCTTCCTGGTCCCCTTAATCTTGGCTCAAATTCCCACCTAGAATTCAAGCAAAATCTCTCAGGTGACACCAACATTGTAAGTATGTTGCAAGAAAATAAGGCTCTCGTCCTTCGCAAAACCTTCCTAGTCTGGTCCTGTGTCTTCCGGCCTTACCCTCCTCTAGCACTTCAGAGCAAGGGTAAGCTAACTTTTTCTGAAACACGCCAGATAGTAAATATTTTCAATTTTGTGGACCAAAACATCCATATCAACTCCTCTAATATGTTACCATAGAACAAAAGCAACACGAGGCAATAAGAAATGAATGGATACGCCTGTATTCCAATAACATTCTACTTATAAAAACAGACAGTGAGTGCATGGGCACATCTCTGATGGACCACCCAAACTCTCTGTGGTTCCTTTAAGCACAAAGGGGAGTCTAGCCAATAATTATACCTCTCCCAGCAGTGTTTACAAAGGTAGTGTAAGAGCCGGTTGGGGATACTTCCTTCTGATGTGTGTACACTCGGGAGTGTACTGGGAAATCACTATATTACATCATGGGATAAGACCCTTTCCTTCCCTTTACTCCTGACCTTTGTCCTGGAGTAATAGAGGTCACCAAGAACTATTTTCAGTTGAAAAAATTAATCTGTCACCTACACCCAGGCTTTTCTGCCTCTTTTTAAGAATCTTTATTCAGGTATATTTGTCAAATAAAAGTGTAATAAATTTAAAGTGTACATGATGATTTTTAAACACTGAAGGGGGTTCTATCATTGAGCTAATTGATATGTCCAACCATCTCATATATATATTTTTTATGAGAACCGTGAACTTGTACTCTGTTAGCAAATTTCTATTATATAGTATGATACAATTAACTATGGTCACGTGTTATACTCAGAAGTTATGCATCTTATAACTGAAATATGTATCCTTTTACCAGTGTCTGTTTCCCTCAGCTTTATGACAATTACACATTATTTTTTTAGATTCCACATGTAAATGATACCGTATAATATTGTTTTTGGCTTATTTCACTTAGCAGAATGTCCTCCAGTTTCATCAATGCTGTTGTAAAAAGCAGAGTTTCCTTCTTTTTAAAAGTTAAACAATATTTTAGATGTAACACATTTTCACTGATGAACACCTAGGTTTTTTCATGCCTTGGTTATTGTAAATAGTGCTGCAATGGATATGGGAATACAGATATCTCTGAGATACTGATTTTGTTTCTTTTGGATATGTATATCCAGAAGTGGGGTTTTTGGATTATATGCTGGTTCTCTTTATAATTTCTTGAGGAATCTCCATATTGTTTTTCAGAGTGGCTGCGCCATTTACATTCCCACCAAAAGTGGGGAACATTTTCCTCTCTCCACATCCTTCCCAGGGTTTCTTATTTCTTGTCTTTTTGCTAACAGCCATCCTAACAGGAGTGAGATGTTGTCTAATTTTGGTTTTAATTCCCATTTCCCTAATGATTGTTGATGTTTAGCACCTTTTTGTACATGTATTGGCCATTTGTATGTCTTATTTGAAAAAATGTCTAATCAGGTCCTTTGCCCAAATATATAGTATATATATATTTGCTGCTGAGTTGTAGGAGTTCCTTATATATTCTGGATATTAACTTATTTTCAGATACATGGTTTGCAATATTTTTTTCCCATTCCATAGGTTGTCTTTTCATTTTGTTAATAGTTTTCTTTGCAGTGCAGAAGCTTTCCAGTTTGACGTAAACCCACTTGCTTATTATTTGCTTGGGTTTTTTGTTTTTGTTTTTGTTTTTGTTTTTGTTTGCTTTTTTGACTTTGCTTTTGGTATCAAGTCCAAAAGTTATTACTGAGATTGTTTTCAAGTGGCTCATCTTCCACATTTGTTTTAGGGGTTTGATGGTTTCAAATCTATGTCCAAGGTTTTAATTTTTTTAAGTTGATTTTTATGTATGGTATAAGACAAGGGTCCAGTTTCATTATTTTGCATGTGGATACCCAGTACCCCAACACCATTACTGAAGAGACTATCTTTTCCCCATTGGACATTCTTGGCTAATAATGCATTATTACTGAGCTAACTACTGACTCTTTTGCAACACCTTTTAATTTTCAGGCTTAAGCTACAATGTTCCTTCTCTGTGATTCAAAAGCAAAATATTTGAATTTTCATATAAATTTCATGTAATTACAAAGTGTTCAATAAGACCTAGACAAATGATATATTATCTTTAATTCTTTGTCCTATAATGACCATGATTAATTAAATACATGGAAAAATGTATTAACTGTCTTTCTCCAGGCTTAAGTCTCACATCTATCTCTTGGATTTCAATCAATAGCACTGATTTTAGAATTGAATACATTATTCCTAATGTAAAATCATTAGTCTCTAACTTAGAGATTTTTTCACATGGCTTCAACGAAGATCAAGCAGCCTTGCTATTCCTTAAGAACTTTCTTGTGTAACTTTAAGACCTATGTCAAGGAGTTAGAGTAACTAAAAACTAAGGATCTCTGCCCCCTCACCCCCTCCTCTAAGCGGCTCCTCGGGGAAGATGGATTGGACTGGGATGCGTTATAATTCTTTTTTCTACAATGTTCATGACATGCACTAATGAAAATGTTCACCTTTATGTTCCTTTTGATTATAACCAAGGAATTTTTGATGCTACATAGGCATAAATTTTTGTTTCTTGAACGGAAGAGGACAGGCTGGTTGTAGAATCTAATTGCTGAAAAGATGAAATTTGAGAACAAGAGGTCATTCTGAAGTTATAATTCTTTCCCACATCCTGACAAATTACTAAAATTCCATTTTTTTTTTAATTTGAAGTTAAATTTATCTTCTTAGGTTGCGTTATACATTGAAACATCCAAAGGCAACTATCTAGTATATAGTGAATCCCTGAAGAAAACTCATCTTCCAACATAAATGTAAACATATATGTGTAAGTTGGCTGAAGAATATGTTTCTGAGGTCTAATGCAGTAGATACAACCAGGAAAAAAATTTTTTAAAATAGGTTCTTAGACACTTGCACCATTAAAAATAATGCATTAATTAACAGAGGACATGAGTGCCTGGTTAGAAATTCAGGAAGACGACTGATGTCTGATTTGTTTCCCTCGTCTAGAGTGGGACATGTGACGTTCAGATGCAGGTGACGATTATGAATAACTGTAACCAAGACTGAATCTATAAGAAAAAAAGTTTTATAACTATATTTTATTGGTTTTTATTGTAACAGAATATATATTCCTTGTGATACTAGAAAGTTTCCAAAGTTTCAACTCTTAAAGCTTCAAATCTTTAAATGATCTAGTTAGCTATCACTTTATGAATGTGTCTACCTATTTAATGTATTTGGAATAAAATTTTTTCTTCGTCTAAGACTTGATCAAAATATAATAAGGGTTATGCAACACTCAACTTGTTAGGGCAGGAGACTTGAAAGTTAGTTGTATCTCCAGTCTATAAAAAAATAAAGAGTACAGGCACCTGAGTGGCTCAGTCGGTTGAGTGTCCAACTTCAGCTCAGGTCATGATCTCTGAGCCCTGTGTCTGGAGCCTTCAACCCAGAGCCTGGAGCCTTCTTCAGATTCTGTGTCTCACTCTCTCTCTGCCCCTCCCCCACTCATGCTCTCTCTCTCAAAAATAATAAACATCAAAAAATTTTTTTAAAGTGATGAGTAATTATTTAGCTTTCTCATCTCTCAGGCTTATTCTAAGGCTCAAATGAAATAACAAATAAAAGCAATACTTTGTAAACTGCAAGATATGAGATACTATAACATAAAAGACTTTTTTTTGTGTTTAAATATAACTGGGATTAAGGGGAAGAAAATTTTGGGGTGCCTGGGTAGTTCAGTTAGTTAAATGTCCTATGCTTGACTTTGGCTCAGGTTATGATCTCATGGTTCATGAGTTTGAGACCTGCATCAAACTCTGTACCGACAGTTCAGAATCTGACTGGGATCCTCTCTCTTCCCCTTTCTCTTTTTCCCTTCCTTGTGCTCTCTTTCTCTTTCTCTCAAAATAAATATACTTTAAAAATGTTTTAAAAAGGTAGGGAGAGAAAATGTTGAGATATCTGTGGGCATGTCTATTTCTATAGTTAAGTCTAGGTGCCCTCATCATCTGGCAAAGAAACAAATTTACTGAATGACAACAGCATTCATAATTGTACATATTCGTATAGTTATGTGTTATAGACATTTAGAATATACAAACTCATATGCAATATGTTTGAACTTTTCCTTCACATTTTAAAGCTTTTTATATTTCAAAGTCCCTTTTTATCATCACCTTTCATTCTTTATTCTTTGCTAACTACCTGCTGCCACCTACATTAATCCAAGTGTTTGCTCTTGACATTCACCTGCATTAAGTACCGTTTCTTTTTTATTCCTACCATCTTTTTAAGCTTCAACTGAAAGTTGAGTTTTTACATGAAACTTTCTCTGAATTCTCCAATATACTCTAATCTCCTTTTATTTTTCCTGATCTCCTGTTGAACTTAAGCTGTAACACTCCATTTAGCACATGCCCCATCTCTAATTTTGTCACATTATGTTAATCTTGTCATTCCATTAAGCTTGTAATCCCCTGGTGAGCTCAGACTATGAGGAAGAGTGAGAATTGGTTCTCTCAACCTCCATGTTACGTCCTTTCAAACTAAAGAAATTAGACAGCTAGAAACATTCCTAGACTTTGAGGCCACTAAGATTCCATAAGAGAATGAGGTTCTACAAGCTGGATTATTTTGAGAAGAACTAGAGAGTAGGAATGAGGCAGAAACTTTTTTTTTTTTTTTTTGCACCTTGTTGATTATGCTGATATGCAATGTTCTTAGCTAGATACTGTTTTTCTGCAGGAACATTCTTCTGTTTATTTTCTATCTTCCTAGACCTACATGCCTCAGTGGCAGCAGCAGTAGCTATGGTGGTGCCTTTTTTTTTTTTTTTTTTTTTTTTACCACATCTGCCTCATGCATTTATAGGAGCATGAGCTCCTGGCACCAGTACAAAATATTAAATCAAATAAAGATCAGTAGCTCCCAGAGGCCTTGCCTTGACCATACACTTGAGGTTTTTCAAAGTATTTCTATTTCCTTCTATTAAATCACCTATTTCCTCTATTAAAACTCTTCCAGGTAAGAATTCCTACAGTGATTTCTTTGTTCAGTGTTGAGTCCTGATTGATATAGTGGTCAGATATTTTTGTTTCCTCATTATCTCTGATAGGGTTGAGGATCTGCCGAGATATCAATAAACACTTGGATGATTGTATTAGCTATTTGTTGGTCTATAATACATTACACCCAAAACTTGGCAGCTTAATACAAAAAAAGCACTAAAAAACACAAAAACACTTATTCTATCAGTTTCTGAGGTCAGGAAGCAGAAAGTAGTTTAACTGGATGGTCTCTCGGGAGGTTGTGGTCAATCTTTGGGCTAACTTGGGCAGTAAACTTGACTGAGGTTGAAGGATGCATTTGCAAGCATGTTTATATGGCTGTTGATAGCAGCCCTCAGTTTCTCACTGGGGGCTGACCGGGGGTCCCAGTCCCTTCAACACATGGGCCTCTCTGTTATGCTGCTCATGACATGACAGCTTCCTTTCCCAGAGCAAGTGATTGGAGGAAGGAAAGGGAAAGAGAAAGAGGAGCCTAACAAAATGAAAGACACGGTATCTAATGTAATCTGTTAGAAGTTAAGTAGCATTACTTCTAAAAATTTGTCACATACCCCAACCTTGTTACAATGTGGGACAGGACTACTATAAAGTCTGAATTCCAGGCTATGGGTCAATCTTGGAGACAGTCTGCCCTCACTTCTAATAATTTGTGTCGGTTCTACATGCAAAATAGTCTTACTTTTCTCCAAGAGCTCAAAGTCTCATCTCCTTACAACCTCAGTGTGACAACCAGCATCTCATCATTTAATCAGGTCCAGGTGCAGGGAGGTCTACTTGGGTGTAAATCCTTAAGAAAAGCTTCTTGAGTCCAGATCCCTTCATTTTGGAGTCCTGTGATCTAAAGTAACACATGATCCTGCCCTCCATCCACAAACACCCCCAACGTACAACGGTGGGGCAGGCACCAGAGAACTTCTACAAGAACTCCTATTCAAAAATTGGGAAAACAGGAGGCACAGTTACTGATTCACAGCTGTTCTAAAATCTGTCCGGGCAAAATGAAAATCCCTTGATTAAGACTCAGGTCAACTGCTTGTAAATGACTTACTGTGGTTCTGGGGTCCACCCTCTGGGACCTTCACTCCCTGCCAAGTTATCCACTATGTTATATTGTCCTTTCCACAAAAGACAACGTGTGTTTGCAGCTGTATCTTGCTTGTAGAAGTTTGAAAATCCTAAGGCTTTCATTTTCTCCTCCCTTTCAGTCAAGCTTTCCATGATTCTTCAAATGGAATTTTCTTAGAAAAAATTTTTTGGGGTCTTCTTGAATCTTATTAAGGTTCATTCTGTTAAATAAAAACCCCCGTCACGTTGAAGTAAGTCCTTTTCTAGCTGAGTTTCTGTTAACACAGTGGAGGGAAACTCCTGAAACTTCTTAATGGGGCCTATTGTTTAAAGGATTTGTGAGTCATATCCTTAACATCTTTAGAAAACCCTTTATTTGACCCTGAAACTCCAAGATAGGTTTTTCTAAGGTTTTAACAATGGATTTGACAGGCACACACTCCATTTTAAGAGGTTTTTGGTTTTTTGTCTGTTTTTTCCTAAGTGTGGCTGAATTTGCTCTTTGCTAAGAAGTCATTTCTTAATTTTAGCATTTTTTGTTAGCCTGGAAAGCCTGTGAGTATTCCAGACCATCAAGTTCCAGTTTCTTCATGTTCAGCACTTTTTCTTTAGCTTATCTTTTTCCTCTTGCATTTTATGAAAAGCTCAAGAACATACCAGGCAGCATCTCCAACACTCTGGCTGGAGTTCTCCTGATTTAAATGATGTTGTTCCTTAGGTTCATTTTCTACTTTCCACTTTATTGAAACCAACAGTGTCATTAAACTTTCTGCCAATAAAAAAGTCCCTATCTGCTAGTTTCCAGGAAGATAGTCATCTCTTCTGTAGGCCTTTACTGTTAGCTAGCCTCTTCAAAGGCCATGACACACATTAAGCTTTTAGTAATGTTCTCTTCAAAGTCTTTCCAGCTTCTGCCCACTTCCCAGTTTCTAAGCCACCCCTGTATTTTTAGGTAATTGTTATATGACACCATGTAATTTGTAGCAAGTACTGTTTTAGTTATCTATTGTCATGTACCAATTTACTCTAAAAGTCAGCAGCTTAAAACCCACATATTTATCACTGCACACATTTTCAGAGGCTCAGGAATTCAAGAGCAGCCTAACTGGATGATTCTGGCCCAAAACTTCTAATAATGTTGCTCTCAAGAAGTTCAGCTGGGGTTGTCATCTGCAGCCTTGAGTGGGGCTGGAGAATACTCTCCATGCTCTCTATCATGGCTATTGGCTGGAACCCAACGTTTCTCACTGACTATAGGACAGAGGCCTCAGTGCCTCTCCACAGGAGTATCCCCGGAGGTCTGCAGACAACTCTCAGACAAAATGATCTGAGGTAGAGACAGGAAGCAGTCAAAATGTGAGATACAGTGCCTCTTATAACCTAATCTCAGAAGTTAATATACTATTGTTTTTCCATATTCTATTGGTTATACAGACTAATCCTGATATAATGTAGGATGAGACTACACAGAGGTATGAATATCATTTAGAAGCTGAGATCATTGGGGTACATCTTAAGAGTCTCCTACTATAATTGTTGAAAGATTCCCAGATAATGTGTTAAATGTTGTAGCCTAAGCATTTATTGGGTACTTATATCTGGCATGAATTTTAAATGTAAATATATTCAACTAATAATATTTT
Source organism: Suricata suricatta (assembly GCF_006229205.1). Taxonomy (NCBI): domain Eukaryota; kingdom Metazoa; phylum Chordata; class Mammalia; order Carnivora; family Herpestidae; genus Suricata; species Suricata suricatta. The sequence continues at coordinate 31,759,206 of NC_043704.1, read as the reverse complement.
TATGAATCAGATGTATTAAGGTTCTCCAGAGACACAGAACTAATAGGATATACTGTCCATTTAGGCGTGTGTGTGTGTGTGTGTGTGTGTGCGTGTATGTGTAGGTAGAAAGAGACTAATAAAGAAGGAAGGAAGGAAGAAAGAAAGAAAGAAAGAAAGGAAGAAAGAAAGATGAAAAAGAGAGGAAAGTTTATTTTAAGGAATTGACTCACATGATTATGGAGGATGGCAAGTTAAAAGCATGCAAGATGGGCCAGCTTGCTGGAGACCCAGACAAGAGTTGAATACAAAGACTGTCAGGCTAGAGACCTAGGAAACACAAGAGATCCAATGTTTCAGTTCAAGTCTTAAGGCTGTATTCTGGTGAATTCATCTTTGAGCCTAGAAAATCAGTCTTTTGTCCTATTCAGGCTTTCAACTGATTGAATGAGGCCCACCTACATTAAAACTGGCAGTCTGATTTACTGGAAGCACATTAATTTAAATGTAAATATTATCCAAAAATACCCTCATAGAAGCATCCAGAATAGTATCTGACTAAATATCTGGGCATTATGGCCCAGCCAAAGTCACACATAAAATTAACCATTACAGAATTTAAGCACTATACTCATATTTAAATAAGGATCTGAGGTATGGTATTTTGGCATATTGAGTTAGAATATTTCTCCCACAACAATATCTGTCTGTTCACCCATTTGCCATTCAAATGAGGTTCACTCTCAGTTCAGAGGTGGTGAGAAGGTAATTTTTAGACAGAACTCACCAATGGGTAAAAAGGTAGTTTATTCATGTATACTCTTGGTATTCATACATTTGTTATGACTATCAGATTGGGGTGATGTAACAGAAACAATATTTCAAAAAACACCATAATTGATCCCAGGAGAAAGTTATGCAAAGAGAAGTAAGAACCTAAATAACACCTATCTTTCCTATAAGGCCTGTGTGTCTAGAAGAGAATGGTGAATTCATGTACAATGAGGTAGCACAAACAGTAATCTATTGCAATTTGACCATCTGATGGCATTGTAACCCTTGAGGAGAAAAAGAACTGAGGGAGTGGATAGAAAGAGCTTTTATTTTGGTGCTCTAGACACCCGACTGCAAGAACATCAAAAGAAAGTGAGATATATTGTTTCTCTTCTTCAAGACTGCCATGCTGTATTGGACTTGGAAGGGAAAATTGGAAGCAGACAGCATTGTCTGGGCTCTAAATGAAGGAGGATAATACAGTAATTAAAGCTATGTTGGCACCTAAAGGGCCAAGAATAGAGTGTGTCTCTGGAACACCATGATGAGTAGAAACTTAGACTGGTTTATGATCAACATGGAGAATACCAGCAATACTAGTGTGAGATTATAACAGAGATTAGAACTTCTGTGTGAGCAACTAGAAATTTGAAGATGATAAGACTGCAGCCATAACCCAAAGATGACCTAAATTGCCCCTGTTGGTTAGGGAAGGCTGGGAACATTTGGTGTGCAAAAAGTATATACATGATTTCCAACTTTTCTATTTTCTAGAACAAAGCAATATCTTATATAATGTTCTTTGTCTTTTAAAACACCAGCAGTCTATACCCATCAAATATTCATTTTCCTTATGTTCTCATTAGAGAGAGAAGAAAGCATTATATAGAAACAAATGCACACACTGGGTAACAAGCAATGAGGTCTCTCGTCTTCATGTCATTTATTAAACAAACACTTTCACCTAATTTCTCAGAATCTCAGTTTCTTCTGCTATAAAAAGAGAATAATTAGTCCTATCATTGGGATATAGGTTTAAAAAATAAATGAGATAGTATTTATGAAATAATTGGGTAGAGAACTTTATATAGTAAATTATGCTTTATATAGTAAAGCATAATTATTTGATTTTATTATGATTATTTAATTGAAGAGCTATTCCCAGTCAGGCACTAAACTAAACACAACTCTACCTTTCAGTACATGACTTTAAGTAGAGCAGTCTGTGGCTGAGTACAAAGATGTGATTTATTCATTTAACAATTTCATTGGCATTTATTCTTAACCAAACATTGTGATCATCTTTGCTTTTAAGTTGTGACTTAATTTTATTGATGTCTAATAATTGTGCAATACAACCACCATGTTTAGGCAATGGGCTCTAGACTTATACAATCCCTAGCATCTCTTCTAAGAAAAAGGGGTAAAAATGGCCATATCATATATATTTTCGGCCTTATGGGCCATGTGGTCTCTGTTACAATGACCCAATTCTGCCCATTGTATCAGGGAAGCAGCCATAGACAATATGTTAACAATGACTGTTTTCCAATATACTTTATTTATGGAAGCAAGAATCGAAATTTGGACCAAAAGTTCAACTTTGCTGACCCCTACCTTAGACAATTACTAGAATATATTTTGGTGGGTATATGTGCTTGGTCTAAAGAGATCTTCTACTTCTTGTCTTAAGATATACTTAGTTTACAAGTAAAACAAATCCAAATGCATAAATACTGGTAGATAGATGATAGATAGATGATAGATAAATGGATAAAGAGATGATAGATAGATAGATAGATAGATAGATAGATAGATAGATATAGATAGATAATAGATAAAAACTAACCCTGTATCCCACAATGAAGACCAATTATTATTTTATTATTTTACATGTTCTAAAATATTTTTGAAAAGATATTTTTATTACAGATAATTTAAAGCTTATTTTGATTACTTGCCAAAGTCATATTCTCTTTATACTCTCTTCTTGAGAAAGTCATTGTGATGATCTTGATGGATTTTTGGACTTAAAAATATTTATGTGAACATAAACATATATAGAATATTTCCATAAACAAAATATACATTTTACTTATATATGTGAGCATCACCATCTGCCATTTGTTTATTACGTATACCAATGTATATCAGTGGTATATAAATATATCTTCTTTCCATATCTTAATGAACACTGATATTGCCATGTTTTTAATCTTTGCCATTTCAATGGATTCAATTCAATCACCTCTCATTGTTTTAATCTATGTTTCCTGATTATAAATCAATTTAAACTAATATCCTATCTTTGTTAGCTGTGGTAGGCCCAATAACATCTCCCTAATATCTATACACCAATCTCTAGAACCTATAAATATGATACCTTATATGAAAGAAGAAACTGCATATTAAAATTAAAGGGTTTGATATGGAGAGATCATTCTGGATTATCTGGATTCTTCCAATCCAATCCCATGAGCTTCTAAAAGCATAAAAGACAGAAGAAGAGTCAAAGAAAATTAATGTGAGGACTCCATCTCTATTGCTGGCTTTAAAAATGTAGGAAGGGTGGCAGTTTTCAAGGAATGTGGTATCATCGAGAAGCTAGGAATGACTCAGTTTACAGATTGCAAGAAAATGAGGACCTTGATGCTGTGGCCTCAAGAAACAGAATTCTGCCAACAACCCATCAGGTATGGGAAACAGATACTCCTAAGGAGCCTCCAGAAAGAAATACAGCCTGCTGATAACTTGATTTTAATGCTTTGAGAACTGTGTCAGACCTCTGACCTTGAGAACTGCAAAATGCTAAATTTATGTTGTTTCAGCTACTGAGTTTATTGTAATTCATTATGGCATTTATAGAATTTGACATTAGTATTTATTCTTTTGTGGTTACCTGTTCTTATTTTTTGCCCATTTTTCTATCAGTTTGCTGGGTCTGCTTATTAATTTGTAGTTCTTTGTACATCTTGTTTAATAATCACTCATTACAGTCTCTATTATATGAGTTACAAAAATCCTCTTTAGGTCTGTCACATGCTTTTTAACTTTCTTTATGAGTATCTTGATATACAAATGACTGTAATTTAATATAGTAAAATTAAAGAAAATATGTCCATTAAGGTTATGCTTTTGATGTCTTAAGAAAGTAGTCTTGGGGTGCCTGGGTGCCTCAGAGGATCATGCAACTCTTGACCTCAAGGTTGTGAGTTCAAGCCCATGTTGGATGTAGAGATTACTTAAAAATTAAATCTTAAAAAAAAGAAGAAGAAGAAAACAGTCTTTCTGTCTCAACATGAAGAAACAACTAGACTATGCCGATTTTATCAGCAAGCTAATTCCTAGGTTGAATGCTAATAATGTAAATTGGCTTCTTTTAGCTTCATGTAACAAGACACAGAAAAAAAGAGTAGAAAAAAAGATAAAAATAAAATACGAAATTTCACTTTGTAGTCATTATCGACTATAACATTTAGTTCCCATTTTATTATTTTAAGCAGTATAAAACTGACAGTTTTGAATTTACAGTACAATATTGGCCATTTCACATGATTTGACATATAAATTCTTACACGATTTGGCAAAGTTTTTAGTTTTTACATAGGTCATGATAAAAGCTAATTTTATCCAGATAGTCTGAACTCCCACACTCGATTTTAACTGTTTTATAGGTCATTAAAAAGTTTATAGGAAGCAATTTTAATGTTCTCATTAAAGGATACACAAGAAACACAACATTGTCAGGCAAGAAGTTTCTGCAGACATCCAGTACATCTTTTCTTGGCCTTAATTCCCAGAGCTTTGAAGACGAGACTTGCAGACTATCAGAATAGCATTTTGCCTGGCCTGACATTCTCATTTAAATCCTATTTATGTATTATGACTGTTATGCAATCCAATAATTTTCCCTAGCAGATTTACCCAGGTTTCTAGTTCATGTTTCAGCTTATACCCTTTCATATAGGTGTTTTTGTCTGCCTTGCATGGATTTGAAAGATCGCCAGAGCAGATGTTAGCATAGTTTTCGGTTGGAACATCTTTGCTGTCTTGCAGAAATTCAAGCTATCATTACTTGAAAACTGGAATTGAAATAGTTTGTGTCATTGTTTTGTTGCTGTTGTTTCTTTTTAATTGAAATCATGCAAAGAAGGAAGTCAAATCCAAATACTAGCCATTGTTGGCTGATGGATATGACCTCAAGTCTCTCACACAACATGCTATACACTTCATGGGTTTGATAATGGAAATATAATTTCTGTATCTAGTACAGGCTTTTATATATTAAACCTGTGGGAGGCAGAGGTTATAGAGAGCTTTCTATATTTAATGAAGCTCTTCATTACCTGGGAATATGATTCAGGAAATATCTAATGCATTTGTTTCAAAGTCCAAATTTTGTGGTGGCAGATGGAATTAGTCTAAGAATACCCTTAAGCAAATTCTCTATCTGAAGAAATAATAATGATGATAAATATTGTTATTACAATGATCTCTTTCATCAAGGATATAAGTATTTTATTAACCAGGGGTACAGCCTGGTGTAATGTCAGGCTCCTTTTTCTTCTCTTTCTGAGAGACAAAAGATTTTTAGGTTAAAATTAAAGCACATTTTAATGATGACCTTCTACCACAGGTTAGACAAAAGGGAAAGGTTAACCAGAATTTAGATAAAAAACAGCACATGACTCATTTATCTGGGATTATTTAGCATTTTCTGACCAGTTAAATACCACTTAGTCTATTTATTAGTGAATACCAGTATACCAACGGCAAATTTAAAGACAGTGGGTGAATTGAGGAACATTTACTTCTGTTTTTTTTAAGTATAGTCTACAGAACCCTACTCCATAAGTTGCTCTAAAAAGAATATATAAATGTGTGTGTGTATATATAGATATAATTTGAAAACTTTTCTCTTTCTATAATATATATTACACATATGTGTGTATGTGTCTATATTACTAATACATATGTGTATATATTCGTACGTATGTTTGTTTGTGTAATATACATACTTTATATAAAACAGTCCAAATTAACATTTAAAGATTCTTAGAAGTACAGCAATAAAGAAATTTGTTTGACTCATTAAAACCAGTTTTTCCCAGGGCACCTGAGTGGCTCAGTCTGTTAAGCATCTGACTTCAGTTTAGGTCATGATCTCACGGTTCATGGGTTCCAGCCTTGCATCAGGCTCTGTGCTGATAGGTAGCTCAGAGCCTGGAGCCTGTCTTCAGACTTCATGTCTCCTCCTCTCTCTGACCCTCCCCTGGGTCATGCTCATGCTGTCTCTCTCTCTTTCTTTCTTTCTCTCTCTCTCTCTCTCTCTCCAAAATAAATAAAAACAGTAAAAAATAAAATAATAAAATAAAATAAACCAGTTTTCCCAAATATATTTGCCAAAAGAGTTTTTGTCTTAACTAATACCTATTGAATACTTTTAAGAGCATTTCTAGAAAATACATGTTGTGAAACTTTGATTACTGATGAGATCAGAATCCTAAATATTAAAATCCTTGTTTTCAAACATACAGTTGATCCTTGAACTACATGGGGGTTAGTGAGGCTGATCCCCAGTGTAGTCAAAAACCTCTGTATAACTTTTGACCTCCCAAAGACTTTACTAATAGCCTACTATTGACCAGAAGATTTAATGATAACATAGTCAATTAACAGATATTATCTATGTATATTCTTGTGATAAAGTAAGCTAGAGGAAAGAAAAAGTTATTAATAAATCATGAGAGAGAGAAAATACATTTATAGTAATGTACTATGTAGAAAAAAATCTGTATAGACAAATCTGCACAGTTCATTCCCGTGTTGTTCAAGGGTAAACTGAATTTATTTTAAATTCTGGCCATGATCTACATAGAATGAGGATAAAATACATCAAAATATTTTGCTTCATCCCTTTCCACCCCAAAAAATGAAATTGATCACATCTGTTACACTGATCTCACTGCTCTCAATCACTTCAAATGACCTTTTCTTTCTTTAAAAAGAAAACAAAAGAGTTGAGTAGTATTTCTCTTTGTCTGTTTACCAATTAAGCATAATGGTGAGTCATCATTTTTCCTATGAATGGCGGAATTACTAATGTATAAACACAAAGTAAGTCTGTTTTTAATAAAAAATCTGAACTCTTTGTCAGAATATTTCCAGGTATCCTTTTTATTAGTGCTATGGCCAGGCTAAAGAGGTTAGATTATATATGTAGCTATGTAGCTATCCACTTTTTTAACATTAGACTTGAAATTCCACTTGGGAAAATGCCAAACACTAAAAAAGATTTATTATATGCCTGACTATCCTAATCCATATACAGAAACTTACCTATCTGCAAATTACAGGGAGGATGAGCTCAATTAGGGAGGAAATTATGATTTCACTTTTTCAGTGAACTGCCATTTTTTTAAAAGAGTTCAAAAATATGACACATAGGTGACAGGATGTTAAGTATTAGTTGAATGTCTAAGAAAGACAAAGATGGTTAAATCTCAGGTTCCAAAAATCATCATGCAACTGTAAAGATGCAGGTATTTTCCAATGAATATTATTATAGAAAAGGACACTTTTGAGAAAACTGGATTATTAACGAGGCTTTGGCCTGAAATTTCTTGGTGCTCTCCTACTTTAACTGTGAGCTCAGTTTGGACCCCAGAAAGAGACCAACATCCCAAGTCCCCCAAATTATTTTGATCCTCAAAATTTTACCATTTTAATGAGTAGTAAAGCCAATCACAAATTTAAAAAAAACAGAAAGAAAGAAAATAGCATTTATCCCAAAATTCAAAGAATATCTAATCTAACCAATCTACCAGCTGCCTCTTTCCATGTGGATCTATTATAATGATGCTAGGTCTTTCTTCCAGGCATCTGAGTTCATTGTGGTTTGAAGATTGCCTCCCAAATGGGAGATGATCCATCTATGTTTCCAAGAGTTCCAAGAGAAAAGAATAACCAAAGAAGTGTTCCAAACAGAAAAATGACAACTGGATGTGGAAGGCCTCTTAATTTCTTAGTCTGTAACCTATCACTATAACCCATTTTGTCCTTGAGGTTAGAGTTATAAATGGGGAAGTAGACAGTTATTGAATCCCACCAAGAGGTTATATGTACGTGTGTAGCTTTAGGGAGCTTGTATTTTAGGGGTAGTTAGTGGCTGTCAAATAAGGCTACACTTCAAATTATATAAATAAAAATGTACCTGAGGCCACACTCCAGACATCCATATTTTTTACAGCACATCTAGGTGATTTTTAAAACGGCATTCTTCGCTATACATCGTTCTTGGGTTGCCTTTAGTAAACAAACTGCAATGACAGTCATTTAAAAAGTATGGAGAAGTACCTTTACTACATGAGATATATCCAAAAGTCATGTGGCAGAGTTGTCGATATCAAGTAATATGTTTACAAGGCTAGTATCCAGAGTAAAGTCACAGAATCCCTTCATAAGTGAAGAGAGAGTTTATTAGCACAAACCAAGCAAAGAAGCCAAACTTTAGCTATAGGGTTCGGATTCAAAACAAGAGCTTAATACTGAACAGAGTTTTGTAAAAACTATTATTCAAGTAGCTGTGTGGAAGGAGGCAAAAAAGAATAAAATTCACTAAATTCAAAAACTTCACTGAGCATAACTGAAGCTTTCATTCATAATTAATGGCCTCTGAAACTTCTGTATGACCATTAATTCTTACAGACACGGAAAAGTAGTAGTAAATATTTCAGGGTAATGAAATAAAAAGTACACTTCCATTCTCCCACCTACCTCTTCCCATAACACATACACATAATATATGTCTATAAATAACAGAAAACCTAGGGATCTGAATATCTATGGGTTAATATGAGAGATGAAAGAATGTACAGCTGTCTCATATTTTTATACATTTTTACATGCTAATATTGAAAGCAGATATGAGCTTCTGAAATGTATTTAAACATTGCATATATAATACATAGCATATATACACTATATGCTTATTTGTTTGTACAATACTTTTGAGGCACTGAAGTAAATGATGTAAATTTGCTGGATGTAGAGACACTTCAGGAAGGAAATACATCTTACATGGGGACATCTCTTAAACGTTTGACGATACTGTAAATGAATTTATGGCTTGCTTCTAAATGAAAAACCTGGTATCTTTTGATTAAAATTTAAGTGGCAAAGTTCTAGGAACATTATGGGCCTGTGTATATAATACATGTGACAATTTTTGTATTAGGAAAAATATTAGTTTACATAGGTCACCCAGAAAAAAAGTCAGCAAGGAGCTACCATGGGAAAACACTCTAGCAATGATTCAAAACTGGAGCAAGTTCACAGATGTTTCGTGTCTGTAAGAATGAGGTGCCAGTTATAATTTGCCTGTGGCGACCTTTTAAAGTAATGTCAAGTCCCAAAGAGCTACCACCATCTGGATGGTTGCTGGCTGTAAGACGTGGAATTAGGCATAGAAAGTAAACCAAGGATTATCTTAAACAATGACAAACTGAACTTAATTTGTAATAGGCATTTGTTGACTTCCTGATTTAGCCCATTACTCTCGCTATGTGATTTCTAATTTTCTGGGTATTAATAAGCTTAGCCTTTCCACTTATTCTCATGACAAGACTATTACACAGAACACAAGATGAACCACTGGCCCTTTTCTACGTGCTTCTAGATAGAGGTGATCACCTGTAGAATAGGACATAGGATGTATGATAGGTAACCACGTAATTAATTGTCTATACTTAATTCTAGCAAAGCTATTAGGAGAAACAATGGGTCTATACTGTGTCTTGGAACTCTTTCAAGCATGTAGGATCAAAATAACTCTTCATTATAACACATAATCAGTTTTAACCCACAGTGTAAAGCTTTTCCCAAACCTTTTCCTGACATTCAACAAAGGTAGGACTAGCTAGACAATATATGGCTCATCTATTAATTGCTATTTACTTGAATTTTTATTATACTTTTTTCATAAATCACTCATCTTTTACTTAAAGTGTGAAAAATGTATGTGTCTTGTCACCCTACTAAAATCTTCACCTTCATTGGATAAACTCTCATTGCATTCTTAAGCGACTTCATAGCTTCAGGCAAAAAAAAAAAAAAAAATTCAAAACACCCCATAGTTTTTCCTGCTTTGTCTTCTATTTTGCTGTTTCCCCACATATTCTTAGACACCTATACAGTTTTTTCCCAGCTGCTTTGAAAATCTATTTTTTCCCTACTATCTATCAAATTATCTTTTCCTCCTCCTATATTCAATGAAGAACGTTCACTCAACATCATTTGTATTTTATATTGCTTCATTTTGTATTTCAAATTAAATTAGCTACACAAATACTAGTAAATAATGAGGCTTCACGTTTATGTTATTAAATATCACCCCTCCCCTCGCTGACACACACACAAACAATTGGCTAGAGAAAGGTGTTAATATAAGGTTCGTCAGTTATCTATAGTTTATCCAAAAGTAAATCTGCCACCTCCTCCAGGCACAGCTCCTTACCTGGTTTCACATATACACAATTTGAAAAGATGGAATTTGGGAAGAAATATTTGGTGTCTATAGGACTTGCCTACTATACTTACACTTTATAAGTAATGGACTTAGCATTTAGTTTTTCTCTGTTGGTTTTGATCCATTTATTCAAATGCCTTCTCCCTAATATGAAAATCACTTCTCTTTGGCCACATTGTCATGCAGGATAAAAAAAAAAATCTTAAACTGTTTCTTCATTGAACAAACATTGAATAAAGACTTAACTTTGCACCAGATAGAATATTATATACTTGGGATATGAACATGATTCTTTCTGGAAGGAAAGAATCTGCCTAGTGGGGAGAAAGCTAAGCTAAGAACTATGCTAAGTATTACAATAGACATAAACACCATGTTCAGGTGATACCTGAATTCTAAGACAGCAGGAATCAGAAGCATAGTGAAGAGTTAAACATGTTTCTACACAATCCCAATTCTGCTGCCTAAAACTTAACCAAAGAAATGTTATGCAACATCCATAGATAATTTTAGCCTACTCTCGGTTTAAGTGTGCCATTAAAGGTAATGACATTTTATGAAAATTACATGGAACATAGTAGGTGAGCAAAACATTCAAGTTGTGATTAAGTATCAAGAAGAGAAGCCTAGGGAGGAGCACTTAACTCTCCCTGAGGAGGATCCAAGGGGATGTGACTCAAAAATCGACGAGAGCCAGATCCTGAAATCCCCACAAGCTGAATTAAGAGGTTTGGGCTTACACCAGAAATTACTTTGCATAAATTTGAGGAGGGAAGTGGCATGATCAAATTAGCATTTTAGGAAAAAGCCTTTAGGGTTACTATGCAGAAAATGAATTGGAGACCTCACATGAAGACTGTGAGGAGGAAGGCGAATTGCAAAGTTCTTGAACAGCCAGTGGAACAGTTCCATGGAGCTGAATTAGCTCAGCGGCAGTGCATATGGATGGAATGGATATTGGCAGTCAATTGGATGTGATAGAAGGGGATTAGAGTCAAATTCCAAGCATGCTAGGTTAAAAGCTGGACATACAGCGTTACCGTTTAGTCGCTAGCATAATTAAGGCATAAGCTTTCACTAGCTATAGTGGTAACCAGTGTTTACAAAGAAATGTAACTGATGTCCCTTTGTAGTCCGTGGAACCAGGTTCATAACATGTGGTTATACTGCATAGAGGAGAAAAGTAGTTTGCTTTTAGGATAGTGTCCTCTGTATATTTCATCTACTTCTTGAAACTTACTTTAGGTTTCCTATAATCTGAAAAAAAAATAAAACATCGTAAACCCCTCAAATGTCTCTTTTATAGAGATATACTCTTTCTTTCTCTCTCAACATAGGCATGTACACAGAATGAGAGCTCCAAATTTGTAAAAGTGAAGCTTGCATATCCAGTGATCTTATCTTTCTTAGTCAAGATCAAAGCAAGTATGTAACTCATTTTCGACGAAAGCATTTTGACCGTATCTTCTTTCTTCTCTCTTACCTAACAAAAGATGGTGTCTTCCGACAGGAAAGGCAACATAATGAGTTATCTTTAATGTGATATTTCATACCTTGACTATCACAGAAATGTTTTTTTGCATAGTCTTGATATCATAACTTCTTTTAAACCCTAGGTCATCTGGATTGTATAAAATCATATGCATCATTATATGTATTACATATATTATTATTTTTTTAAAATAACAATGTTTGCATAAATGGCCAGTAACAAATTTATAATACTACATTTCCAGGCCACTAAAACATGATTGCCTTTCAGAGTCAACTAAAACCAGAAGACAAAAAAAACAATGAGGGATAATATCTAACTATGGCCGGCTTAATAATGACCCCCAAAATTGTTGACATTTGAATACCTAGAGCCTATCCATGTTACATTATATAGTAAAAGAGATTTTGTAGATGTGATTAAGTAAGAGATCTTGAGATGAGGAGATTGTTCTGGATTATGGAAGTGTGCCCAGTGTGATCACAAGTGTCCATAAGTGGGAAGCAGAGATCAATTTGACCAAGTAGGTGATGTGACAACAGAAGCAGAGATGGAGGTGAGGTCATTGCTGCAGCCTCTTGAAGTTGGAGGATTCACAGAACAGATTCTTTCTTTGACCTTCGAGAAGGAACCATTTCTGCTGACTGATTTTAGCCAAGAAAGACTTCTGACCCCCAGAATTATAATAATATAAATGTGTGTTGTAAGCTACTAGTTTAGCGGTAATTTATTTAGCATTTTTCATGTTTATGTTTTTGAGAGATAATGAGAGAATGAACAGGGGAGGGGCAGAGAAAAGGGAAGACACAGAATCTGAAGCAGGATCCAGCTGTCAGCAAGGAGCCTGATGAGAGGCTCAAACTCAGGAACCATATGTCACAAGCTATACCAAAGTCGGAGGCTTAACCGACTGAGCCAGCCACCCAAGCACCCCGGTGGTCATTTACTAGAATAGCAATAGGCACCAAATACGGGTTGTGATAGTGGAGAGGAGGGTACTTCTGTAAAAATACCCAGAAGTATGGAAGTGGCTTTATAATTGGGTAATGGGGAAAGTCTGAAAAAATTATAAGAAGCATGATAGAAAACTATAAATTCAATAGAAAAATGTTCAAATCAAATTAGCATTATCAATCAATGCTTGCTATTTCCTTGTAAATTGTGTATTGTCTCCTTTAAATACAACACAAGCTCCTTAAGAACAAAATTCCTGCGTTAATGATTATTATGTCCCCTATTTCTGGAGCAATGCCTTATACTTACTAGGCTGTCAAGATATATGTGTAGATTGAATAGTTTTTAAAATGTATTTCAAAATGAAATTTAAAAAAATGTAAATTGCCTTAAAGAGACTGTTATAGAAATATAGATGTTACTGACTCTGTTAGAACTCAGAAGTACGAGGCATGATAAGCCTGCCTTTGAGAATACCTAAAGTATCATAAACCGAAATATGGAGGGTAAAGGTGCTGCTCATGAGCTTTTGTAAGGAATAGAGGAATATATGATCAGAACTGGAGGGAAAAGCATCTTTATTATACAGGAGCAGGAAACTTTTCAGAACTGTATTCTATAGTTATATAGAAAACAGAACTTGTAAGTGATGAACTGGAAATTTAGCTGAGAAAATTTCCAAGGAATGTGTTGGAGGTGCAGCCTGGCTATTCTCACTATGTATAGGGGAATGCAGGTAGATGGAGATAGATTGAGGTAGTAACTATTAAGCAAAAAAGGCGGTATTAATGACTGGGAGACTTCTTAGACTATCCTGGTTCCCCCAAAACGCTACATTGGAGAGTCATTGTCGGGAAGCATGCTCTGCAGAGAAAGCCAATTTTGTGGTTGACAACCTTTTGCTCGTGCCTCTGAAGGATCAAAAAAGTAAATTGCTCAGTCACACAGAAGTGCTTTGAAGATAGTAGGTATGCGACTCAACGATCCCTTCAGCCATCTCAGCAACAGCCACCCTCTGACTGCCAAACATTCGCGTTCATCTCACATGTAGCATACATTCACCTCATCCAAGGTCTTCCAACTTCTCAACCCATTATAGCATCAAGGTCAGACTTTCACATAAGGCTTATTAGCTGAAAATTCCCAAACCTCATCATCTAAATTAAAGATGAGTGAGGGTGTATAAATAATCCATCCTGGAGCAAACATCCTCTTCATCTGTGGACCTGTGGGGACCATTGTGGATTTATGACCTTCAGAACTGTAAGAGAATAAACGTCTTGTTTTAAGCCACTAACTTTGTGATACAAAGTGAAGTTAATATTTGTTACAGCAAGAATTAAAAAACTAATAACCTGGTTTTGAAACTTTAAACACTTTGGTGTTTGTTGTTGGTAACCTCTCTAAACAATAAATAAGCTTCCAATAGGAATTTGTCAAAAAAGTTATCAAGATTTTCTAGCAGACTTTTTTTTTCTGACAACAAAGTAGAAAAATTTATAGGTTCGGAGGAAGCCAGTAAAGACATTCTGTCTAACATGATATATTTTCATCCTTGTTTGAATGAGAATTAAGATATTCTTTTAACTCTAACCTCACTAAATTGTCTTAGGTCAGCAGCCTTTGGCAAGTTAACTTCTCTGAGGCTCCGATTGCTAATGTATAAAGGAAGGAAAATAATGCCTAATTTATGGGCTAACTAGGGGCGTTAAATGACATCCTTTGTAAATTCTAAAATAATAGCAACGTTAATCTTTATTATTTTTAACTCCCTTGATTATTTCATTATTATTCTAATATCTGTTTAAATCCCTGTTGAAGAAGGAAGGAAAAAATATTTTATTTTACTCAGGGATTTATTTTTTTAATCTCTAGAATTACAAATTACAAAGTTAAAAAGGACTTTTTGCATTGTTTAATATTGCTTCAAATTTTAATAAATGAAATAGTTTTGAAGTTACTTTCATCTTGTGTATGAGCTGAGAACAATTAAGGGTAAACTATCAGGTGGTCCTTATTTTTAAGAAAATCTACATTACAATTTAAATTTACAGTGCAGATTAGGGAATTACTATTTATATGAACTAAATCACCTAATGGCTTCTTTGAGTAACCACCAACAAGAAAGAATTAAACACATAAAGTGTCTACACTATTTTTTTTTTTAATATGCTGAGACTACAGGGCATTCTTCAGGAAAACAAAACAAAACAAAACAAAACAAAACATTTTCTTCCCATGTGGACATTCTCCAGAAAAACAAACAAACAGATTTTCTTTCCATGTATATACATTTTTTTTTAACTTTAGAACAAAGTCCCTCCATGCACACAAGGGCTATTTTTAGCTTGTCATAAATATTCACAAGAATGCCTGTTCTTAATAATTTTGGAACCATTTGCTTTTGCACTTGTGAATTTTCTTTACAGAAACATTTCAAAATTCAAGAACTCTTTCTATGTATTTCCTGTCTTGAATTAGAAAAAAATGTTTTAAGATAAAATGATTTATCGATTTAGTTTCAGTTAAAAACAAATATATTAAGTAGGACCACGCATATACCTACCCAAATCCCTAATACTCAATAGGCATTTAAAATATAGAAACAAATGTGGAAAAATAAAAAATTTGAATTATATGACATTATCATATTATCATTATTGTAATCAATTTAGAAGAAGCCAAAATGCCCTATGTACATAGATTCACACAGAGTATGACTCATATTTACGTAAATACATTTCATACATTTTTAATACAGCAAGAGAAAGAGTTAAAATTTTAAAGGAACAAATTAATTGTTTTATGTCATATTTTAATTTAACTGAACATATTTGGTTTACTTTTTAGGCTAGTTACACTTTTTTTAAAATTCAAATTATTTAGGTGCTATGATATATACAAAACTGAAAAAAAAAAACCTTGCAGTTATGTTTTCCTTTCTCTGATAGCATGGGTTTTTCTCCTTTCCAACGTTTTTATGATCTAAGTAACGTGCACATATTGTCAGTATATGATGTCCATTCATATTGAGCTTGAGATGGCACTGAGATTTAGCACTATTAAGATCAAAATTAGAAACAATCAAAACAGAAGTCAGATCATAAAATCAGAATAAAAAATAACATCCGCATCAGAATCAAACATCAGAAATAATCAGTATCACACAGTAACACTAGAAATCTTAACTAACTTTATGTTTCCCATAATCTTGCTATTAAAAATATTAAATGAGTTGTTAACCTTGAAATATAACTAAAAGTACATATATTGTTTAAAGAATTTTAAACTTGGGTGTTTTTCTTGTCATTTTCATTAATTACATATAATTTCATCACTACTGAATCTTAAGTAATATTAATATTAACATAATAAAGTATCCTATATTTAGTCTCAGTATGCCTTCATTTTTATTCATGTTTGTAGTAGAACATCTGTTTGGTTGACATTTTAAAAGTGCCTGTACTGAAATAAGGCAAACAAATGTTATTTGACACCTCATATAACTAAAAGTAATAAATCTAAACACTTGCAACAATAAGACAAGGTGATATTTACATCATTAAAAAAACTACATAAGTGCTATAAACATAATTCACTTTTAAACATCTTTATGTGACAAGGCAATACATTCAGCCAATCATAGTGCTTAGATATAAAAATGATCCATTTTTAATGTGCATACCAAAAAATAGCTCTGGAAGAAAGCATATCTTATGGTATGAAATAAGAATATGACCCAATAAATAAGAGTTAATAGTATACATAGAAAAGAAAATAAACAGTTTAAATTCCACCTTTCTATAAAGAGAAGCAATGTGAATACTATCAAAAGCAATGTCATATTTAAAATGTTTGTTTGCCTATTTACACATATAAGAACTCTTACAATAATGACACATCTTTGTTGTGCTCTATGCTTGTCAGTGCATTTACAAATGCATTTAATTTTAACTTTACAGTCACACTTTAAGGTAGACAGCAGACATCTGATCCCCATTTTATAAACTAGATCACTAGGACTCAGAGAGACTGAGTTGCCAACTAATGAATTATTGTAACACGGAAGCTATAGCTTGGTTTCAATTTAATTATTTTTCAAGCCAAATTCCAAAAATCTTGCCTTTGGGATGGATGGTTATTAGTAAATATTAGAATCCATATATGCTAACCATGAGGAGGAAACCACACATTTCTAGTTAGAACTAGCCTCCTGGTGTTCTCTGAAGGAATGATGATGATGAACAGTATTTGAGTTCAAGGTCAGCCACACAAATATTACCTCTCAACTCTGCCAAAGTATGAAGAAACTGGAAAGAGAAAAAGATTATGAAAGTGGGAACCAAAGTATTACCTTTATTGCTACTAAAGTTGGAATAGAGGAATGTGGCCTGGACAACTGATGATGATAGACTTCCTACTATTGGTTCCAGAAAATTAGAAAGACATAACACCCTCCCCTTCTGTCCCGTCACTCACAGCCCTGGTCCACCATGAGCCTTTCTGGGGAGCAGAGCCTTAGCATCAGACTTCCGTAGGTGAGCAGACCCCATGAAAGAGAGCGGAAGAGGCCAAGGTTCTCATGCCCAGTTTGTTCCAATACTTACAAATAGGTGAACGAGGAGGTGGAGAGGGGCAGGAGTGTTAAATGGGGGAGCTCACACTGCATGGAAGGAACTATCAGAAATGGGGAAGAAATGTGTCTTCTCCCTAAAAGCAAGTGTTAAATAATCACACAGACAGGAAATATGTGAATACTATTTAGATTTTCTAAAAGCCTTTTAAAAAGTCACAAAGTGTCAATATTTGCCATGAAAGGATATATAAAATATTAATGAAAGGATATACTATTCAGATTAATGATTTTATTTAAATGAGACATACGGTAGCCCTCTATTTATGTTGGACCTGCAGTCCTCATCATGCTTTTTAAAAATAATCTATACAAGGGTGGCATACTTGATTTTTTCCTGAAGTCTCTCAAACTGATATAAGGAAAGGATGCAGCTTATTAAAACAACTTTGATGACGGGCGCCTGGGTGGTTTGATCGGTCAGTTGAGTGTTTGACTCTTGGTTTTGGCTCAGGTCATGATCCCACAGTCATGGTATCAAGCTCTGAGTCAGGCTCTGTGCTGAGCATGGAGTCTGCTTGATTCTCTCTCACCCTCTGCCCCTCTCCCCTGCTCATGCTCTCCCTCTCTCTCTCTCTCTCTAAAAAAAATAAAAATTTCAAATATTTAAAAAAATCCTTTGATAAGACAGTATTATCTCCCAGTTAGAGCTAGATTTAAGTGGGTTCCTCCCTTTTTCTTCTGGCAGAGGAAGACTTATATTGAGTTCATTTAACTTAACCCATAGTTTTGAATTTCTAATATGGTAATAAATCTTTTACCTCAGTCACCCCCACCTCAACCCTGGACTGGATGTTTAACTATAAACCAAATTCTATGTCTCTTTATCCATGTGATGGGATAGCACAGATTTTTGACCCCTGATAACAACTTTTGCTGGACTTATGACTAGAGATAGTCAAATTACTTGGTTACTATCTGAGTCATTTCGGATGAACATGTAGCATCAGGAGCTTTGTTTCTAGCTTCTGTCATTTCCTACTGAGCACAGTTGCAGTTCTTTGCCAACCTGTTCCATTCTATGTATGTCCGTGTTTTGATGACAAACTTCCTGATGTCCCAAGAAGCTTATGGCTAAATTGAAATGTATTTAACAAACATTAAACGCCTTCTAACTTTATACTGTTAAATTCACATAAATAAATTGTAGTGAGAGGCTATGTATTTGTTTTCTTAGGGAAATCAATAATTACATGCAAGTTTAGAAAATTAGAAAGTCATGATTGGAAGTTGGAGGGTGTAGAAGGTGGGGAATAATGCATCTTCTACTCAATTTGTTTTTCTTCTGCCACAGAGAAAGACTCTGATAGGTATTGCACTAACCCATCACGACTCAGAGTCTGGTCTACACACCAGCAATGTCACCTAGGCACTTCCTGGAAATGTAGACTACCATGCCTCACCTCAGATCTACTTATTTAGCATCTGTATTTCAATAAGACTTGGTATTGAGAAAACACTGTATGATTCCAGGAAAACAACTGTTCAAAGAGTATTTGCAGCATGTTGGGATATTTTTGTTTAAAGCAGGTTGGGATTTATTTTTTTTAAGAAGCACTTAAGAATAAAATAGAAAATGTCGCCATGTCCTTATTCAAAACAACAGAGAATCCACACCTGGAAAATCTCCTTGATTTCTCCTCAGGAAATAATGGAAGTTGAAGAACATCTGGAGAACTATAAACTTAAATTACTGAGCAGAAAGAGGGCCTGCCACACGTGGAAGGCCTAAAGACTCATTCAGCCTGCAAACATGAAAGATGGAGCCACAGTGATCAAAGTTTACAAAATCATGAAAGGCACGGAGAGCATGTTCACTGATATTAGTGTCAGAGAACTGCCTATGCTGGAGAAATATGTCTGTCCTCTACCCCGGCAAATGTAGATTAAGCGTCCGTTACTCAGGCAACCAAGCACCTGTTTGTCATTACCAGGTTTACTCCAAGGCCAGTGCAGTCAGGACTGAATCTCAACCAAGTGAGAGGAATATAAAGACAGTGCAGGTTAAGACAGAATCAAAATTCTTCTTTGCTTCACTTCCATCCCCAATTACCTTTCCTCTTCACCCTTCCACAGATGCTCTCTTCAATTATTTTTGCTGCCTGCCAGTGGCCTCACATTATTTAACTGGACTTCGCACGCTCTTTATTCCTTTGCTCAGGGGTATGGAAGCTCTCTTGATCTGATCTCTGACTGACCGCTGCTCACACACGCCAGCTTATCCGCTTTTGATATTCCTTCAGGCCACCTCAGCTCTTGTTGGTGGATGATTTAGGGATTTTAGATGTCACTCCTTGGACCTTAAAGCAGTGAATTCACTAAAAAAACGGGGAGGTATTTCTCTATATAATAGTAAAACTTCTTGTAAATGGTAGACTACAGAACTACAAATAGATTTAAGAAGTTTTGATATTAAAATAGCTAACTTCATAGATTTCTTACTAAAATCTATGAGACTATTTAAAGGAAGAAAGAAGACTGAAATATTCCTTGTTAATATGATGAGGGACCTTTCATAAAACACCCCCAAGTGGACAGAGGCATAGCACTGAAGGGGCAACATGTAGTCCTACTCGCTGTCATATCTTTTTATTCTCAATTATAAATTAATAACATTATTAAGTTCTAAACTCTCATTACGGTTTAGGAAAGTGAGAGATAAATAGAAATCTCTGGTAATTTTAGTATATTTTTGTTGTTGTTCTCAATTATTTCCAAATGCATAGGATAATTTTTAGTTTCCATATACTCCAGATTTATACTTAATATTCCTAATGACGTTTACTTATAAACTCAATCTCCTTACTTTTCCATGTTATGGAAAATGAATTGATAAAAATGTACAGAAACGTGCATACAATGTATTTATTAAGGAAGACAGGAGGTGCCTGGGTGGCTCAGTTGGTTGAGTATCCACCTTTGGCTCAGGTCGTGATCTCATGGTTCATGGGTTCGAGCCCCGCATCAGGCTCTGTGCTGACAGCTAGCTCAGAGCCTGGAGCCTGTCTTCAGATTCTGTGTCTCCCTCTCTCTCTGACCCTCCCCTGCTCACACTGTCTTTCTCTCAAAAATAAATAAAACATTTAAAAAAAAAGAAAGAAAAGAAAAAAATAAAGAATACCGTTGTGGATTTGAGGTTGTGGACTGGAAAGAAGTTTAGTTCAAAGGAAGGTTTCTTTAAGAAAAAAGAGAGTCATGGGAAATCAAAAGGACTGAGTACCTGAGTACCACTGTGTCAGATAGAGTGCTTATGCTTTAAAATACAATTAGATATATTTCCTATAAATTCAGAGTTCCAGCCAATACCTCTAAGGACAGAAAAAATATACCAGAAGTCACCACACTTCGTTTGAAGTTGATTCTTATATTATCTGTCCAAGACTCGGATAATGCTTGTTTCTGGAAATATTACCCCATTGCCCATCTCCAGCCTGCTTGTGGGAGGTAAGTGACAGAAAATTGAGGAGAATGGTGGTGAGGGTTTATCTGGAGAGACTGGTCAGTGTGCTTCCCCCTCCTGTGAGACAGGAAGGGCTTCTTCTCCTCCCAAGCTAAGTAAGGATGCCTTCCTCAGGCCCACTGAGAGCATGGTATATATTGTGTGGACTTTGACAGACAAAGTGTGGTTTCTGTCACTCATGAAAAATCTAACGAAGAAGTTTCTGACTTTGATCCCACAGCAAGTTTCTCAGCCTGAGGTAGGCCCAGCTGGTTGAGAAAATAACGAATTGGTGACATTTGGAGTATTAATATGATATTGGGATAGATTTTTAAGGAAAAACAGACAATCCATTATCACCTAAAATCATCTGGAAAAGCTTTGGGCCCTGAATGGCTTTCACACAGGAGAGGGAAACAATAAGGAATGGAATTGCAGCTGCGTTCTGTTTTCCTACTGAGTCCAATTTATTTTACTAAGGAGGATCTACACACAGTATTTTTTTTTTTAATCTTTAGTGTTTTGTTTATTTTTTACAGAGAGAGAGAGAGAGAGAGAGAGACAGGCCAGGGGAGGGTCAGAGAGAGAGGGAGATACAGAATCCAAAGACAGGCTCCAAGCTCTGAGCCGGCAGCACAGAGCCCTACACGGGACTCGAAACCACAAACTGCGAGATCAAGACCTGAGGCGAAGTCGGATGCTTAACCGACTGAATCACCCAGGCGCCCCTCCACACACAGTATTTCTAATCCAGGTAACGTTACTGAGAGTGAGATGAGAAAGGAAAGAGGACTTGAATCTTTTTGCTGGCACAGTAGAGAATTATAAGACAGTGAAACAAAAGTAAAGCAGAGCAGAGTTTTATTAAAGTACACTCCGAGGCAAGAGCGAGCCAGTCAAGACACACAATGGCCCCGGAAACTCCAGGATGTGCGCGTCTATCATATTTTTTTTCCTCTGAGTGCATCGTAGGATCTCAACATTTGAGTGACAGCTCACAATTATATGATAATTAATCCACTACAATGTCCTTTCCCAAGATGTAGTTCAAATGCCTGCATCGGGTAGGAAACGGGAACATTATTTCTGTTCTAGAGACAAGGGTCAGATAAGAACAAGTGGCTGCTTTCTGCACAACAGCAACAAGCATGACAAACTTAACTCTTCCTCTGCCGAAATGTAACTGCAAACTGACTTCTACGTGGGTGGAATGCGATTGTCTCCGGGTGGTCCTTGGTTGGGGCTGTCCATCCAGATGTCTGCGGTCCGTCCTCTTGTTGCTCATGCCTAGTTTCTGGCTAACAGTAACATTAAAATTCTATCCATAGTCACATAGCCAGCACCTTTCTTATTGTTTTTATTTTGTAAATTGCATGCTCTTTCTAATAAATCACACAGTAAATGAATTTACTACAAATCCAGTTGTTCTCTGAGCGTCTTGGATCTGTGGTTTGGAGTCTGACATGAATTTGAGGAAATTCTGTCATTGTTTCAAATAGTTCTGTTCTTTTCTCTCTTTCTTCTCTTTGTGGTACTCCCATCATTCATGTGCTATATATTTGTTTCAGTTTTTGTTCTCTTTGCTTCTTAGCTTTTGTAGTTTCTACAAACTCAAGATTATTTCCTCAGTGATGTCTAGTCTACTATAGGTCCACCAAAGTCATTCTTCATTTCTATCACAGTGTCCTTTATCTCTAATATTTTCTTTTGGATCCTTCTTAGAATTTCATTGCCCTACTTGCATTGCTCATGCATTCTTGCAAGTTGTCTACTTTATCCATTAGAACCTTTAACATATTAATCACAGCTGTTTTAAATATCAAGTCAGATAACTCCAACGTCCCTGACATGTCTGGCTCTAATACTTGCTCTGTCTCTTTGAATTGTGCTTTTGCCTTTTAGTATGCCTTGTATTTTTTTTCTTTTTTTTTATAGTAGGACATGCCATAATGAGTAAAAGGAACTGCTGTAAATAGGACTTTAGTAATGTGGTGTTGAGGTGTGAAGGGAGAGGAAATGTTGGATAGTCCTATGATTAGAGAGCCTATGCTCTATGTGTCTCTCAGTTTTTCTTTTTCTAGCCCCTTAGGTGGGGGGTCTATTTGGAGTGACTGTCCAGCATCTAACTTCCCTTCTGATTGGAAGCCTCTTCACTGCATGCAGTATCTACTTGATACAATACCTCTTCTCATAATACAGAAGCCAATGGCAAAAAAAGATGCATCTTTTGCCACGGGATGATGCCATCCTATAGCGGCAATAGCCTCATCCTGGCCAAACTGATCCTGCTAAAATGAGGTTATTGTACTCCTAGAAAAGCTCTCCCAACTGACCTTTCCCCATACACATTTTTCACATCTGGCTGGCCAGCCTCCCATTAAGTCTGTAATTATATTCCACTTTCATTCCTGAAAAACTAGTGCTTGTTTCCGAATTTGCAGTCACAAACCCTGACTGATACAATGGGTCACCCATTAAGGTTTTTCCATAAGATGGGGGGTCATCTCTCTGCACTGGGATGTTCACCCTAACCAATCTGTAGTTAGTGGGTGAAAACTTTAGGACTCGAGTTAGTAAAAAGGAATATATTCTGGTAGTTTTGATATGACGTTACATTATGAGCTTCAACAAGAACAGAGGATGAAAAGGGCAAAAACTTAAGGTGATTGTGGAGATATAATCAGTAATTGATATGACGTGGTGAATGCTACGGTCAGGGGAAAGTGTGAAAGGAAAGAAGAAGCTAGTTGATTAGTTGATGTTTTTTAAGATAGTAGCATGTGTAGCGTTTTGCTTCTATTCCAGAACAATATTGTGAGCCAGAATATGAGATATATGGTAGTGTTTCATTACCAAATGTGCAAATTTGAGGAAAAAGAATTAGATCCCTTCTGGATATGCTATATTTGAAGTACCAGTGAAACACTTCTTAATATACTGACCACTTATTTTGTGCTTACTTCATAGGGAATGCTAATTACTGGTCCACCAAATTTTACTATCCCATAGTATGGGACCTTCAATAGAGAATATATAAAATGTCTGTGTTCACTCATTAGAACATTATAGCATTTAAAGTAATTACATCAAAAGCTGTGACTGTGTATGTAGATAATTGGCCACATAAAACAATCCTAAGCAGATTTTCTATAAACTTTACAGTATTAGAATTATTTTATAATCATCAATGCTAGTCATAACATATCTTAGTGCCTTTCAAACTATTCATTATATATAATATAATTTAAAGGAAAGCATACAAGCTAGTAAAAACACAAATAATTCTTTCCTATTTTTTAAAACTTTGGCTTATTCCGTTTTTAAAAAATTATACACTTACACTTGCTCATAATTACATGCAAACTTGATTCATTCAAGCTAAATGTCTCCTTTGTACTGTACTTCCCTCTCATCCCCACCCTTCCCTACCCAATTGTGAGGACATTAATGAACAGCAAAACAACTGGGAAATAAGTCAACTAAAATAAAACATTTGCCAAAATAAATGAAAACTCACATTAGTAAAGTCACTACCCTAAAAGGAAATCAAAACAGATCATATAATTCAAGTAAGGTACTGTAAAACACACTCACACACACACACACACACACACACACGATGGCTGAAGCAATAGCAAAAAGAAAAAAAGAATAATTTCCCAGAAATTTATATATATATGCACATTGGAGAAGAACCTTGTCCAGGAGACACATTCAATATACATCAGACTATGAGATGAGATTGTGATGTGTTTGTGCATGGGTGTGTATGTGTGTGTATGCATGTGTGAGTATGAGTGTGTGTGTGTGTGTGTGTGTGTGTGTGTGTTAAACCATTGAGGTTTGTGGGTTATTTGCTATAGCACCTAGTCTTGAACAGCCTGTCTTATATGGTGTCAGGTTATATCTTGTGGTTTTGATTTGCATTTCTCTGGTAATTATTGATGTTGAGCATCTTCTCATGTGTCTGTTGGCCAACTGTCTGTCTTCTTTGGAAAATGCCTGTTTTTGGGTATTGAATTGTGGAAGTTCTTTATATATTTTGGATGCCAATCCCTTAGCAGATATATTATTTGCAAATACTTCTCCCATTCAATAGGTTGCCTCTTCATATTGTTGGGTTTCCTTCACTGTGCAAAGGTAAATAATAAGCACATATTACACAGGTTGGTACCTAGTAAAAATGATTTAGGAATATGGTTTGTTTGAATATGTTATTATTTCATTTTGACTTTTAGTAAAGGACTGCCTCTTTGGCTTGCCTAACAGCATGGATGTTTAGAATGTATAATTTACCTTTGAAGCTAAGTCTTCTCTACTTTGGGAGAGTCAGCAGAAGAGTCCTTCAGTTGCATACATATAGGGCAAATACCCACCAATCATTCAGGGATAAAACTTGAAGTCTTATAAAGTGGAATAGAAATATTAATGGATTGTCTAGAGTTATATAAGTATGTTTATCAAGAGCATAATAATCTTATAAATGATATTTTTCTTGAAATAAGTAAATAAGTAAATTGGAATATTGGTAGCCTCTACAATAGGTCATTTGGGAGAAATAGTAGAGGTTTTGGGGAAATTCCTGTACACTATTGGCTTATCTTGTTCATTACATGTACTTCTTTGTTTAAAAAAAACCACATAAACACATACTACACATTAAAAAAAATTGTAAAGGACTGGCAGAGTATGTAGCTGATTGTAAGTTCCTCAATCTTACATCCTGAGGAACTATGGAGAAGGTATAGAGACATGGTCTGTTAATATTGCTCCAAACGATTTAGTCTGCCCAGGTCTCGATGATAAACTAATATTGGTAATGGACTCTACCTTGGACTAGTAAGACTTTCCAATGATAGTAACCAGGATTGGTTTACACTTGCTTAACACTAACTCTAGTAGGCTTTGGAGAGTATCTAAAGAAAAGCCGAGAAATAGAATAAAAGTTCCTCAGTTCATGGAATCAGTCTCAAAACCATATTGATTTGACTACTAAAAGGTCCACACCCGTATATTTAACCTGAAGTTGGTGAAGCCAGACAAATAAGTTACTTAGGCTCCTTTCCCCAAACTCTTTCTTATATTGAGAATGTGTGCATTCATGAGCCCTTTCTCTGAGGCTGATTATAGGTTTTCTTTATCCTTAACTTCATTCTGCCTTGCCTACAGGAGGGAAAAAGAAAGTAAAGCTTAAATGTTATTTTTAAGGCTTATTTGAACAAACATGGCATTTTCTTCCTTCAAAATGGCATCCTAAGTACATTCTAAACGGGACCTGACACTTGGATAATCTCTTAGAAGTTCACCAGGCCTATTATAAAGGAATTCTGCTTTATCACGAGGAGACATTTTTTTTTTGCCAGAGGGAGGCAGTCTGGCCACTTAGCTTCAAAGCCAACAGACTTTTACCCTACTAACTCTAATTCTCAGTATATTGTAGCCTTTAGCAAAATAGCTTTAGCAAGAAATAAGGAAACGCAACGAATGAACAAAATCATCAAGGGCAATGAAAATAGCCTTTTGAACTATCATTTACTTTTCACTCAGACTAAAAATATAAATTTTATCAGGTCATTCTCAAGTCAGTTTGCACTTGGCTAGTTAATGGCATGAAAGAGACGCATGAGGTTTATCTCTACAAAACACTGTGATTTCTTATTTCATGGGTAGTAAGTATTTTTCAGCTTCGTAGCTCAATGTATAAAGTGAACAAGTTGACAACCCAAGCCTCATTTGTTGTCATAAACAAAACGGGAGTGCATTTTCTCTAGGATCTTGTCACATCATTAACTTAGAGTACAATATGGGAGAGAGGCCTTATTGTTCAAAATAATGTCATTGCAGTATTGATTCTTAGACCAGCCATGATAAAAAGAATTAGCACTGTTTTCCACCTCTCATTAAGCAGAAGGAATGGAAGGCTTGAGAGAGAGGTTGGACAACTGGAAGATGTAAGGCAGTGGATGCACATCTATCTTTCTTTCTACTCAGAGCAAAACTGAACACTGTCCCTGATTTATATGTGTTAGTTTTTCCACATTAAAAAAAAAATTACTTCATTTAAACATTCTATAAATTCAGACAGAAGCGATCACTAGCAGGGTCAACCAACATAAGAAACAGCTCTCCAGTACCACAGGTCACTTGACACTGGTATCTTCTGTTTAAATAGGTTCACATTGTCTGTCAAGTTTGACTAAACTGTCAGACTGAAAAAATTTTTGAAAAGGCAACATTGTTATTCAGCGCACTTTTAAAATTAAAAAAATGTACTGGGAAGAAGAATTACCAGGGAGAAGTGCAGAAATAAAATTTCCTCTTTTAGGCAGTTAGATAATACATTGCTCAAGCATGGAAATGTGGAATACTTTACATCAACTGGAGAATTGTGGTTATTAAAACGATCTGTCAATAGAAACAAAGCCAAGTTTAGGTGATGAATAGCTAGCAGCTGCACCTTCACTGCTCAGTCAGGAATTTATAATGAGGTGTAGGTGCTGCATTTCTTTGCATTTCTTTTCATTTCACTTTTTTTTTTGGTAAATAAGCAGGGAGGCTTAGAAACATCTTCAGGATTGTACTTATAGTGGATTGCATCCCATGTTTTAAATGTTGTAGAATATTTGTGTTATGAGGAAATTTGGGAGGGATAAAGCAATGCATTTCTTCTTCATACCAAACCTGGCAGTCTACGAGAGCCTAGCTAGGGAAATTTATATCAAACATAAATGTTTATGGGTCAAGGATAGGATCTTTCAGATAATGATTACAAGCTCTGAACTTTCTTCTACAGAAGAAAACAGAGACAAATTAAAAGCCTGTTAATATCATCTTAAATCTTTTGAAATATCTTTATAACAAAATTGACATTAAAATGAAATATTTAAACTAATATAGTGCCTGACTCCCATACTATATTATCTAAAAGACCACCATAATTTCAAGTCTCTAGTATAAAATATTCTAGTATCTCTAGTATAAAATTTCAATTCTAGTATAAAATATAAATAAATTTGGAGAACTATGGTATAATAGAGCTTGGGCTATAGTTACCTTCTTGACTTCCTAGCCCTCAATCTTTCTGAACTTTATATCTAGGGTCAACTAGCTTCATTAATTGGTTCCTATCAATATTATGGACCAAAGTCTAACTCTGGTCAGGTATACTATATGCCAGTTTTATGGAAAACAACAAATCTTATTTATTTGCCCAACCGTGTTGATTGGCATATTCAACTGCCTAAGCAGTTCTAAGAACTGGTCTCTTTTATTTGTGGAAGCCCATTGACCAGACACCCCAAAACACAAATGCAGTGTAATAAAGTGAAGTGTGATAAAATGATGTATAATACATATATATTTGTTCATTCAGTGACTAAAATATATATTTCAGATATATTTGGTCTTTATCTACAGTTTCTGAAAATGCTTCAGAGCCATAAATGTGAATGACTGTCTTGTTATTAATGAAGGTGACTTCTGAAGTGCACCCAAGGGGGCAGGGGAGTTGTAATCAGGAGGATCAACCATGTGATTAAAGGGTTGGAACATCAGTCCCAACCTGTTGACCTCCAGCGAGGGGAGAAGAGATGGAGGTTGAATCAGTGAATGGTCAATGACTTACTCAATCATGACTAAGTTTCCATAAAAATCTAAGACGAGAGCTTTCTGGACTGATATTTTGAGAACTTTCATGCTTGGGGAAACAGAACACTTCCACATGCCACCAAGATGGACCCCAATCTCTACGTGGATGGGAGCTCCTTTGTTTCTGACCTCACCCTATGTATGTTTTCATTTGACTGTTGATTCATATCTTTTACTAAACTATCATTGATAACATAGAATGTTTCTGTAAGTTCTGTTAGCTGCTCTAGTAAATTAATTGAACCCAAAGAAGAGGTTATTGGAACCTCCAATCTGTAGTTGGTCATCAGGAGCATAAGTAACAGCCTAGGGCTTTTGACTTCTATTTGAAGCATGGTATAGAGGGACAGACTTACAGAACTGAACCTTTGACCTTTAATTTTTAGTCTGATGTAATCTCCAGATATAGAGAGTTAGAATTGGTTGGATAACCCTGATGGCGTTGTGTGTGGAAGAAGCTCTCCCTGCCCCCAGCATTGAAATTGGATCTGGGACTTGGATGAAGTTTGTTAGTTTCCTAAAGCAAAAGAGAACAAGGACCAAAATTATTGTGGGGGCAATTTGGAAAGATCATGAGAAAGAAAAATATCTCTTACAGGGTTTTAGCTTGTACTGATTGATTCTAAGGAACATAGAAGTAGAGGTCCCACTTTGAGATGGATGCATTCAAGAAATTCAGCAATTGACTATTTTAGTAATCTTTATTCAAAAAATAAAAGAAATGAAATAGGGCCCTCGATGTCTTTGGTATGAAAGTAGCAATCACTCTGAAGAACTGGTCATTGGTAATATTGTGGGTGTGGTACGGCCATGAGAATGACTCTTATAGAAACATTGTGGTATTTTTAATGTTTGTTTTTGGGTTGGGGGAGGGGCAGAGAGAGATAGGGCACAGAGAATCCCAAGTGGGCTCTGTCCTGACAGCAGCAAACCCAATGTAGGGCTCAAACTCACAAATGATGACATTAGGAATTGAGCAGAAGTTAGACGCTCAAATGACCAAGCCATCCAGATGCCTCAGAAACATTGTTTTTTCGGTAGCTTTGTTCCTGATCCATCATGAAAACATTCGATGTTCCCTTAGGAACATCAAAGTCATAAGTATCAGCAAGATTGATTTTTACTTTCATATTTTGTTCCTGATCCAAAGAAGTCTGTGCTACAAATCTCAGGTTCTTATTTTATTCACTGGATCTCACTATCCTACTTGTTTGGGTTTTCTGTTCAATGGCATTATTCTTCTGTTTCACTTCTAAAGACCCAGCACATGCCTCTGAATACCATTTGGCTAGGGTTGCAGTAGTTGTGAACATATCTTCCTCATGCTATTGTCTTTTTGGGACTTGGCTGCCAAACCGTGTCACCTGCCAGGACACCTTCCTGTTTTAACTTCAGAATATTTTAGTTGCTTAAACTTCCTCTATTGTCTGCTTCAGGAACTTTTCCTGATTTTCTGCCTCATCATTTTTGTTCTGTTCAGTCCCTCTTGCCCAACCACCAACTGGACTCCAACATAAAAGAAGAGACAGAAACAGAAATTGAAAAATTTGGTCCAAAATGCAAATGTTTCTAAATATATAGGTGTTTCGCAATTGACAATTCATGCTATAGGCAACGTCAGTGAATATTTTGCTGTTATTAGTATTTGCCTTTTTTAAAATGTTTTTTAAAATTTTGTTTATATTTGAGAGAGACAGAGACAAAGAGTAAGCAGGGGAGGTGCAGAGAGACCAAGACAGAATCTGAAGCAGGCTCTAGGCCCCGAGCTATCAGCACAGAGCCTGATGCGGGGTTCAAACCAACGAGCAGTGAGATCATGACCTGAGCCAAAGTCAATCATTTAACTGACTGAGCAACCCAGGTGCCCCAGTATTTGCCTTTCAATATGAGAACAAAACACATTAAGTTAACCTAAAATAATGAGTGATGAAAGGGTAAGTGTTTCTTCTTTGTTTCAAAACTGAGCCAAGGTAGCTTGGGTTTAAGCCTACCTACGCATTTACTACCTAAGCAATGTGATTGTAGAAAACAATTATTTAACCTCTTTGTCTGTTGATTAGCATCCTCTGCAAAAACAGATACAATAATAGTTTCACCTCATAAGATTGTTGATATCTGAAGTACATTGTATGGCACGTAGTACCTTGCCATTATTATTATTTTTAATAAAGGCAATTATTGAAGATGGTGGTGCCAGAGTCCAGCTCCTGCAGGTCCAGGGGTCCCCCGAAGGATGACGGAGCAGGCCAAAGAGAAAGTGGGAGAGCTTTGCATTCGTTCTGATCCCCAGACAAGCACCGCTGCCCATCTGGCAGGCGTCTCCATCTTGTCTGGTTCTCAAGGTTTATTTATGGCAAAAGGTACAAGGACAAGAAAGGGCAGTAAATGATTTCTCATAGATAAGTTTTACAATTTTAGCCACAGGCACTCATGGTGTCATAGGTATTTTTACAAAACCTCAGGTCTAGCCTCCAGGAAGCCTCCTTTAACCAAGAGGCAACAGCATTCTTTAGTAAAGGTCAGTTTTTTATGAGTAAGGGTCATTAGGCCATTTATAACTCTAAGAGAAAGTTCCCAGAAAGACAAGTCCTCAGGAGATACGCTTGCTCTCACAGTCCCAAAGATGATGGATACATTTTATCGCAGTAGTGACTTTCACAAAGGCATTCAGACCCAGAAGGTATTCAGTTATCCATATTGCTTAGGGGAAAGTTATGTGTTGCATTAGGGTGTATTTACTTTACTTGCTTATCTTTTCCCTGACCAGGTACGGTCACGTCTCAGGGACATGGGGGGGGGGGGGGACAGCCAGCTCCTGACTCTAATTAGCAAAACACTCTGAAGTTTGGTGCTCAAGCAGAAATGAAAGTTTTGGGAGCTATGGGGGGTGGGGGGCAAGAGACCGTGCAAACTTGCCGTACCCTCACCAGGAATATTCACTCTACTGGTGAGCTCAACTAGCTCCCAACATGGTGTCATTGGAGGGAAAACACTACTGACACCAGCTATAAAATTAATATTAGGAATATTTCTGGAAAACATGACTTAAAAGGTTTATTCTTAACATTTAAATGATTCTTTTAAGTTGGTGCCATTGAACAGGAATATATATGGTGACAAGAATGGGAATAATTCAATAACGTAATTTCTGAGATAATACACCTAAGGCCTGCCAGTGTGAGTAGCAGTGATACTGCAGCGCTAACACAATTCTTAAGGCCATTGTTAGTTAAACCGTTGTTTAAATCATGTAGGATTTTGTAATTTACATGTTCCTAGAGATTTTAAAAGCAAATGCACATTATAAATCAAAGGAATAATAATAATGGCTATAGACATTATCAGCAAATAAAACATGACTACTGGATTATCTTAGAAACTTTCCAACTAATACTCATGTATAATGTGTTATTATTTTGCTTCTTTTAGATATTTGTTTTAACTCAATATTTCATATTCTATACCCATGCTTAATGTTTTATGTTAAAATATTGGAATATTTTGCCATCAATGGAGGAATTATTTAAATGAGACTACTTCTATCAACTTTATATATATACATTTTTTTTTTCACTCCAAATACTGTACTGGATACAGACATGTAAAACATCACTTTGTCAGATGGAGATGGTGACAGCTTTCTGAACCCCGTTTAGCAAGCCCTCAGCGTGACTGAACCCCTTCATCCTCGCCTTATATTTGCTTACACAATTTCATTTTCTTATCAGCCAATTCAACACAGTCCCTAAACCTCGGAACAGAAAGCTTCTATTGTATTCTTTGCCTTTATCGAACTCCAGCAAGCATTCTCCACCTAAACATTCTTGAAAATTAACTTTAAATCTTTGCCTGAGGGGATTTCTTTTTCGCCTTCCAATTTTCCACTTCTGTGGTCTTCTCTTTGCTTCAACATATTCTGAAATGTGTGCTGTTGATAGGAACACATTGGAAAGGCCGTGCCAAGGAGCGCCCCTCCGCTCGGCGGTTTCCAGGTGCCTGCGCTGGTTTCCTGGGCTGTGTGGTCTGGAGAGGCGGTGTCTGCCTGAGGAGGCAGTGGTGATGACCTAGTGTTTTAGGTGTCTTGGTAGATTCCAACGTCTAGTCTTTTTTTTTTTTTTTTTAATTTTTTAACACAGAGACAAATTGCCAGGGAAATGAAATTTAAATAACAGTCACAAAAACTCTCCAATGTAGGTGACATAAAAGCCACTTACTAAAGTAAATCATATCTTGGCAACTTGATGTCTTGCGGTAATGAGAATATTTGAAGTCATTCCTAGGAACAATAGATCATACAACTCTGTCCTTAACAGGAGCTTAAGATAAAATGGGGGTGGGGGGAGGGAAGGCACAGTAGCCATTAATATAGGAAACAGCTATGAAAATAAAACTTACAAGAAGATATACTAAATCAAGATTTGAACATCTTAAAAGTAGGGACTGCTAAAAATGGGAAGCAAATGTAGGCATAGTAAAAACCTTTAAAAAAAATTGAAGTTCATAGTCTTCAAACCCAGCTTCAGGCAAGGCAAAGCCCTATGACACACAGAGAACATTGTATGGTCATTCAGATACATGCAGCCGAACCTTAAAAATAGAATGCGAAACTTGTTTCTTCTGGTGGGCGCTTCCCCCTATGAAGTGCATGTACATTATTTTATTCAACACAAGGAGATGCTTTAGAAAATAGTTGATCACTTCAAGAGAACTGATTTTATCAACTCACAGGTAGCTATCAGATTCAAAGTTCTATTGATAGCTAAAAACTCAACAGGAACTGAATATTAAAGTTGATGTCAATGTGTCAGTTGAATCCAGGTAAGTGCAGAGGGCAATCATGTTCCATGTATTTATTTTTCTCTTATTGCCAATGTAGGAGTTGTTCATGTAGAGAATCTAGAGAATATGGAGAAACTGAAAATGGAAAATGAAAATCGACCACACGAGCATCACTCAGAGAGAACCATTGCATGATTTTGTAGTGTCATTCCAGCCTTTTTTGAATATTTTTTGTATATTACTTTGTGTATATGTGTGTTTTTTATTAAGTTTTAAAATTTAATTTTAGTATTGCTAATTATTGTTTTATTGTTTTTGATTAGTTTTTTAAACATGTTTTATTTATTTTTGAGAGAGCGAGAGAGAGAGACAGTGTGAGCAGGGGAGAGTCAGAGAGAGAGGGAGACACAGAATCCGCAGCAGGCTCCAGGCTCTGAGCTAACTGTCAGCACAGAGCCTGATGCGGGGTTCAAACCCACAACTGTGAGATCATGACCTGAGTCAAAGCTAGATGCTCAACCGACTGGGCCACCCAGGCACCACTATTGTTTTTCTTTTATTAGTTTTAATAGAAAAAATGATAACCTGTTTTATACACACACACACACACACACACACACACACACACACACATATACTGTTTGACAACTTGCAGGTTTTTATTTAACAACATAAAATAAATATTTTTGATGTAATAAAATATACTGCTAGAAAAATTGTATATGGCTTTAAAACTGCATTGTTTATGTGATATTTGAAATTTAAGAAGGTAACACATATCAACAACTAACCTTCAGTCAGGAACCTCAACTTTCAGTGATGGTGCTAAATCTCAAACTCATAATTAAAGGAGAATGAATCTCCTTTGGATGAGATTTACATCTCATTCAACATTTCTTTTTCCCTTTCTGAGATGGTGTTTGTATATTGGGGGAAAGTTATGCATGGTGGACATATGTGCATGACTTGGGGTAGAGGCCTTTTACAGCTGACTTCCTCTGTGCCTCTTCCCCCCAAGCTGGTCCCTGGTTCTAGCAAAGTACACTGTTGCCTACAATTTCAACTTGGCACTGACGAATGGAAAAAAGGTACCGACGTTCTAGAATTGATTTGATATGATGTTATTGATTCTTGCTGCTTTTGTGGTTTTGGCAGGGATAATGCCCATTTCTTCACTTTTTGGAGGATCTCTTTTTGACTTCTGTCAGCATCAAGAGCTGAATCCTCAGAAGGTCTTATGTGTCATCCCTTGGCTAAGTGACTTGAGGCTCTGGTTCTTCTGTCTCAGAATCTAAAGAGCCTGGTAGGATATAATCTCTGCACACTGACATCCAAAGACAGCTCGTGGGAAAAGAAGATGGAAGGAGTGTGTCTTCCAGAATCTCCAGTCTCAACAGGACACTACACTTCCCCAAGCTTTCCTGGAAAGCATGCTTCAGTGAACCCCTGACTTCGGAAATTTCCAAAGAAAGGTACTATTTATTTGTTTTAGAATCACTTCCTTATATGTGACCATGGCTGGACCACAGTGCTCAGATATTTGGTTAAACATTATTTTGGAGGACATTTCTGTGAAGGTGTCTTTTGAATGAGATTTACATTTAAATCAGTGAACTTTGAGTAAAGAGGTTACCTTACACAACATGGATGAGTCTTATCCAATCTGTTAAAGGTCTTAAGAGAACAGAGGACTGACCTCCCCCAAGCAAAAAGAATTCTTCTAGCAGACTGCCTTTAAACTCAAACTGGCATTCTTCCCTGGGTCTCCAGCCTATTGGCCTACCCTGCAGATTTTTGACTTGCAACTCCATAATCTCATGAGCTAATTTCTTAAAATAAATCTCTTGATGATAGATAGATAGATAGATAGATAGATAGATAGATAGATAGATGATAGATAGATAGATGATAGATGAAAGGTAGATGATTGATAGATAGATAGATGATATCTCTACATACACATATACACACATCTCTTATTTGCTATTTATCTGTAGAACCCTGACCAATATGACACACCCCAGAAATGAGAGAGATTCTTGGCCTCTACTTGCACCCCATCTTACAGGTGAGAGAACTTGGTTTTTACTCTTTCATCCCCTTAAATTAAATGGTAATTAAACTTACTATTAAGTTACCATTAAATCTCCAACCTCAACAGGACACTACACTTCCCCAAGCTATCTAGGAAGTATACTTCAGTGAACCCCTGACTTCAGAAATTTCCAGTCAAAGAAAGCCACTATTTCTTTATTTTAAAATCATGTCCTCTTCGATGGTTAATTTTATGTGTAACTATAGCTGGACTATAGCATTAAGATATTTGGTGGATTAAATGGTAACACTTCCTTGTCCCCAAAGATATGGTCACACTCTAATATCTGGAGCCTTATAAAAGTTATATAATTTGGGAAAAGGATCTTTGCAAATGTAATGAAGTCTTTGAGTTGAAAAAATAATCTGAACTATCTTGGTGAGCTCTAAAGCAAATGATAAAGGTCCTTATACGAGAAAGACAAAGGGAAATTTGAGACAAAAAAGAAGGAGGTGATGCGATTGTGGAGGCAAAGATTGGAGGAATATGGCCACAAGTCATGAAATGTGTATAGCCTTTAGAAACAGAAAGGAGCAAGGAACGAATTCTCCAATGTAACCCAAAGGGCTAAGGGAGCACCGCACTGCTGACACGTTGAGGTCAGACTTCTATCCTTCAGAACTGTGAGAGAAGAAACTGCTATTATTTTAAGCTGTGAAGTTGTGGTCATTTGTTATGGCACTTCAGCAAAGTAATATCCTATTCCTCTTTGCAATTCAGCTTCCCCTACTTTATTTTTTTCTCCTTTCCTTCCAAGCACACTTTATATGGGAAAATGGAAGCAAGGAGGTACAGAGGCAGATTCTTTGGATTGTACCCCAATATAAACTTCTAGTCACACTCCTCACTTACCCTTGAAAACATGCAATAGTGGCCAGCAATAGAGAAGGGATTTCTTTAAACCAAAAAGCTAAAGAATGTAGCACCATTTAAAAATTGTGCCTGTCTACCAAAAATTAGCTTTGTTCAGATACTTTTACCCTATCTAGTTAACCAATATTGAGGTTGTTGGGTATTTATCATAATGGGGATAACTGCAAATGATCATATTTTGGCTAAATCCTTACCCATAGCAAGGAATGGAAAATTTTTAACTGAGCATAGGGAGTAATAGAAACTGCAAAGATTTAAAGATTCCGGCTTATTTATTATGCCTTCTTATTAGTCTTCTTGCTTCTGATTCAGTGTTTCCCAAAGTGTGTTAACAAGAGACATTTGTTCCAAGAAGTTATTAGTGCATAGCCAGTAGGTAGGAAAGAAGTTCTGTAGTCACATTTCTGGATATTAATTATATGGTGGTAATTTACCATGTTTGAAAGAATTTATATTTTAAAGTCCTTAAATATGACTCCTGCTTCCTCTTTCAGAGTCTGAACTCACTTTCTCAGTCTCTCTTGCAGACTGAATGGTCACATTTGCCTTGGCTTCCCCAATCAGATGCAATTGCATAATTAGTTTTAGAAGGGAACGGAGTAAAATTACACATAATTATACATGCTTTGTAGAGTTTAGCATTGGAGTTGGCCAGTTTTGCTCCAGCACTTATAGAAGAATTTGCTGGAGCACTTATAGAGGAATTTCTGACATGAAATCTTAATTCTTACTGGTATGAGCAGAGATTATGGACATAAGTAGTGGCAATGCTTTCCCTTGAAGACAGGCCATGTGGTGTACCACCGAGGCCTTTTCTCACTCCAGACCTTACAATCCTAGCTCTCAGGCCCTCTTGGAAAATCGTCTAGTTGCTTCGTATTTTTTATAAATACCTTTCTGCTTAAACTCACTAGAGTGTCTTCTCTTTTTTTGTGATACAGAATATTGACCAACAACACATCAAATAAGTTTGGAAACCCAGGGTTAAATTTACTCTGCAGTTTTCTTTACTGAAGACAACTTTAGCATATTTAATGTGTATTGTGACCTTCCAGGAAGATAAAGTATGCAGTTTTTCCTCAACTACAATATACTTACTCTGAGGAAAATCATATAAAACTCATGTGCCATGAAAGTATATTTGAGAAATGCTTCAGGTTTCTCCAATCTACCTGCCATGAGAAAAACAGAGTAAGCTTGCCAACATGCAAATCTTACCATTGATCCTGTTTTCCCTAAATTCCTCAGTAGTTTTCTATTGGCCTGTAAGATAAAAATGTACACTCTTCAGTGAGACATAAAATTTGACATATGCCTTTATTTATTTATGCCTTCCAACATTTAGTCCCTGGTTCCAAATACAACCGCATGGCCCTCCTCCACCTTCCTTAGTTATCTACTACTTCTAGTTCTGCAATGTCAAACTCCCCGTAGAGTCCAGAAAAAGCCTTGCCCCTCTCTACCTTTGTGTGCACTGTTCCCTCTGTCTGTATCTTCTGTGAGGAGTCTAACCAACTTTCTACATCTTAAAACCCTCAACTCAAATACTGTATTTCTCGATAGCATTGAACTTGACATCCCTGGGTAGATTTAGGTGCATCTTCTTCTATTGCATTTGGCATGCACAACATTAAAGCAATTGCCTTATTGAGTTCCAACTCCTTATTTGAAGTGTCCCCTCCTCAGGTGACTATCATTCCCATAGGACTCAGGCAGCATCTTATTTCTTATATAATGTCATTAGCATGGAAGGGAGGCAGGAGTACATTCTTTATAGAATCAAGTATCCTGTCTCTGTCAGTGGATAAATCAAGCACCCTAATTCAGCTTGATGTTCAGAGAAGCACTTTATTTCTGGCCCAAGGTTTCTCCATACAGATTCCATTTTGAGTGGAGGATGACAAGACACCTGTAAGGACTACTCAGCTCCCCTACCGGTTCCTTCCTGAATATGGATTCTTCCATATTCTCAACTCCA
Source organism: Suricata suricatta (assembly GCF_006229205.1). NCBI lineage: Eukaryota > Metazoa > Chordata > Mammalia > Carnivora > Herpestidae > Suricata > Suricata suricatta. The sequence goes on along the minus strand of NC_043704.1, from coordinate 31,721,037 downwards.
GTACGCTTGGAAATCTTGCCTTCTTGTAAATTTCTTTTCTATTCACCCCTTCCTCACGTACCCTGGAGCCCCTTAAAGAATTTGCTCCCTGATTCCTGCCCTATATCCTACCTCGTCTTCTCAAACTCCATTCTTGGTCGACAAGCTTTCCCTTGGCCTGATCACTCTTAAAATGAAATTGAGAGGCTTCAGGTCCCTGAGATTAGGGAAAATACTGAAGGAAAGAATAGTTGTTTCAGCCTCAGGATCAAATACCAATAAGAAAACCAGCCATTTGCATTATTAGGCAAACTTTTCATAGCTTAACTATTGTGTTTTTATGCAGAGAGAGATATTTCTTTCTCCTTTTTTTTTCCTCTGAGTTGCATTTTAAAGGCCCATATCTTTTATTTCACCTCATTTAACACCCAGAAGGGATGCATTTTATGCCAAAGATAGTGGTAGTGATACATTGGTGAAAAAAACTCTCCTGCCATCTTTGCATTCCCAATGTCCAGCAGAATGAGGACACATATTACGTATATGCATTTGTCTTTTACATTCTCACAAAAATTAACAACTGAATATTTCTTTTTTTAACTTTTTAATGTTTATTTATTTTTGAGAGAGAGAGAGAGAGAGAGAGAGAGAGAGAAAGTGTGAGTGGAGCAGGGGCAGAGAGAGAGAGAGAGAGAGAGAGGCAGACAGAATCCAAAGCAAACTCCAGGCTCCGAGCTATCAGCACAGAGCCAATGCAGGGCTTGAACTCACTAACCAAGAGATCATAACCCAAACCGAAGTGGGACACTTCACCAACTGAGCCCCCAACAGCTGAATGAAATTTCTAAGTAAAGAGTTTTAGGTGGAGAATAAGGTCATGACTGACAAGTGATACTAAGAACCAGCAAGTTGCACACTAGAAACAGAATATTTAGGCCATTTCTGAAAGCTTTGCTCCAAATGTAACAGAGTAGCTTTTGGAAGGATACACAGGGTCTGAGTTTTCTTATTTGCTTGTTTTATGCATTTTTTTTAAGATAGAAAAGACAATATCAATGAAATGAAGGAAAAAGCTCTTTGGGTGTAAAAAGTTCTAAGTCTAAAAATTGAGGGCACAAATGAGGAAGCAATGTCCCTAAGAAAAATGAAGGGAACATGATCTTGAACAAACATAAAAGGATTCACTTTGCATACGAGAGACACTTCTGTCTTTCAACTGAGGATGGGGTGGTTGTGAAAATGGACACAGAGGCACGAAAGTTGATCACAGAAGATCAGTAATTTAAAGAAATTTGCATTTGAGCGCTTGTCTCTGTTTTGGCATATACATATGTACTTTTTTAAAAATCCTTTTAATGTTTTATTTATTTTTGAGAGAGAGAGAGAGAGACAGTGCAAGCAGGGAGGGTCAGAGAGAGAGGGAGACACAGAATTTGAAGCAGGCTCCAGACTCTGAGCTGTCAGCACAGAGCCTGACGTGGGGCTCAAACCCATGAACCAGGAGATCATGACCTGGGCCAAAGTTGGATGCTTAACCAACTTGAGCCACCCAGGCACCCCATCTTCATCAGTTTTGACAGGTTTGGTGGGCTTGGGGAGACGAGCACCCGGCTGCCAGCTGCCTGTTGCTGCTGGAAACATGGCATTTGCCATGGCCATTATCTGCTGGCTCTTTGAAAGCACATCATCTGCTCAGGCCACATCTCTCGGTCTTACAAGGGGTTCTCCATACCTGGAAACACATCAGAGGCTGCTGTCCCATAAAGAGCCTAGTCCTTTGTTCTCCTACTTGACTTCCATGGCCCATCTTGTCCAGACCAGGGAACCTCGATGAAGAGCGCTCCCAATAAAGGCCTTTTGCATTTATTTCTGACTCTGTAATAAAGGGTGCTCTGATCTCTTTTCCCCGTCTCTCTGTTTTGTGACTTTCTCACTCCTGCCAATTTAACCCTACAAGTTTTATACCTATTTCCACTTTCACTCATCTACTCTACCTTTCTTGGCCCTTATTCAAATGTCTTTTACCTGTGATATTTATCTATCTGATGGGGCATTATTCTTAGCACATGCATGTGTAGATGCAGTTGGGGAATATGTTAGTGAACAAAACAGAAAAAAAAAAAGGTACTGCCCTTGTGGATTTTCCACTCTAACATGAGGAAAGAAAGGAAGCAGAAAATAGAGAAAACAAAGTAAATAAAAAAATCATATAAAGCTCAGATGGTCCTTAGTGTTGTCAAGGAAAAAGAAATCAGGGAATAAAAACAAGAATGCCCAGGAAATGTAAGGTTGGGGTGCTGATTGGGGCAGTCGGAGTATCACTGAGAAAGTGGCCATAGAACAAGTACTTGAAGTGTTTGTTAGAGAGGCCTGCAAAGCGCTGACACCTGCCCGCGCTCCACCTCTGTAAGTGTTGGACTTACTCCTCCGCATCCTGAGGTCCAGAAACAGTGGACGCTATGCTGCTCTTAGAACACATCAGTACCTCCTGCACATGCACTTGCTCTTCCTTCAGCTATGGCTCCGTTCCTGCAACTATCCAAACAGTTCACCTCCTTACCTCTTTCTACTTTTTTGCTTAGTTGTCACTTTCTCAACAAGGCATTGAGTAACTATTTAAGAAAGACATGAGCAGAAGGAACAAACCATCGGATATCTGGAAGGCACCCAGGAGGTGCCCAGGGGGAACGGGCAGAAGGAAAAGTGTTCCTGGTCTGTTCAAGGAAGATAAAGAGACCACTATAGCCTGAATAGATGAACTTAGAGAGGAGAGCAAGACAGTGGGCACATTGCGCAGGGTTTTCTTGGTCCCTATAGGATATGAAAGCCTTGGGAAAATTCTAACAATCGATTGTCATGGGCCAAGAGCTAAAGCTGGGAGCTGAGTCAATAGGGCAGTGCCACAAACCAGGGTAAATACGATGGAAGAAACTTAGCTTCTTATAAAATGTTTGTTGTGAGGGACCTGGGTGGCTCAGTCGGTCGAGCATCTGACTTTGGCTCAGGTCAGGATCTCACGGTCTGTGGGTTTGAGCCCCTCATGGCACTCCGTGCTGACAGCTCAGAGCCTGGAGCCTGCTTCAGATTCTGTGTCTCCCTTTCTCTTCACCCTTCCCCCACTCATGCTGTATCTGACTCTCTCTCAAAAATAAATAAACGTTAAAAAAATGTTTGGTGTCATTTTGTGCTGATGCATTTTTTAATGCGCACAAATATTACTATGATATTCTTACTCATTCTTACTTTTCTTTTTTTCAGTCTGAAATATGTTTTCACAGTCTGTCCATGCTGATGGGTGAGCAGCTAGTCAATTGCTTCTAATTGCTATGTGTCATTCCACTGTCCACATCTATACAATTTTTCCTAACATGAACTAGAAGCAACGCTGAGATTGGGATAAACTGTCGTTAGGGGAACAGTGTAAAGAGAATAAGGCTGAAGAGCAAATTTCGAAGAAGGTGAGAGTGTGAGCAAACCAGAAAAGCAATGGGTTGGATTAAATAAGCAATGTTGGAATTTCCCAGATCGCAGCATTGAAAGAAGAATAAGGTCAAAGAATTAAAAGAACTAGTAAGAAATGGACCAAAAGGATTAACCCTGAGCCCTTCTGGACACTAACAATAATAATAATAATAATAATAATAATAATAATAATAATAATAATAAAACAGCACCACTAACAATAAGGTAGTTTCCCTAAAAACTTTCAGTACACAAGGCACCAGGTACGTATTCAATGCATTAACTGAGGAATGAACTAATACATTTGAAGAACAATGAAAAATCAGGACATTTGATACCACGTTGAAATCAGCAGAGCAATTTAGTGAAAATAACAAAATGAAAACATTAGAAGTATAGTATGATATTCAGAAGTACTGGTACTTAATTTTCCAGAAGCAAATACTTTCAAGACGACAACCATGTCTGGTGAACGTCTTCACGGCTGGATGAGAAAGTAGGATATGTTAGAGAATCATGTACGTGGATGCTGATGTTCTGTGAGGTGACGGTAGGGAGTCGGGCGGAAAACTGAGATGATCGGAGTATGCTGACCGCCGCTGTATTGGGAGACAGACAAGGCCATCTTAACTTCTGTCCCATTGATAGGCAGGGCAGGGAGGAATATGAAGCCTGTGCAGAGAGAGGATGGATGGTGAGAGAAGCAATACCACTGGGGGACGACAGATTTAAGGCGGTACAGAAGGAAATCAAGGACAGACAGTGAGGTAGAAGGCAGTTTCCTGATGGTGGGATAAGAGGCTCCAAATTGCAAAATAATGAGGTCTAAATGAAGATAATGGGGAAAAAGTACAAAACCATAGGGGAGGTCAGAGAAGGGAAGAAATGGCTAATAAAACAGGGCTTGCAATTAGTCAGAGGATCTCATAGTTCTAAATCAAATAATGGCAAAGTTTTCCCAGTTAATTAAGTATTGAATTTAGAGCAAAAGCTTTAAATTTAGACAGTGCTGGGCACCTGGGTGGCTCACTCGATTAAGTGTCTGACTTCAGCTCAGGTCATGATGTCACGGTTTGTGGGTTTGAGACCCACGTCAGGCTCTGTGCTGACAGCTCAGAGTCTGGAGCCTGCTTCAGATTCTGTGTCTCCCTTTCTCTCTCTCAGCTGCTCCCCCACTCATGCTCTGTTTCTCTCTGTATCATTAATAAATAAACATAAAAAATTTAAATTTAGACAAGTGCTCTAGGTCCTGAATATAACCCAGGCAGCAAGCAGACCTTCCTGATGAAGAGAGAGCCTAATTACCCCAACTCCGCTGCCTCCCATCCACTATCCATATATTCATGCATATATACAAAATAAAATAAAATTTTCCTATTTGATCAATTGGAAAAATATGACTAGGTATCTTCTCAATAACTATACTAAATGGCCTTTGATTCTCTTTCTACTTCTTAGAACAAGTAACAAATTAAATGAACCTGCTTCTGACATTTAATAATTTTAGTTTAAAAAATTTTTTTTTCTGGTTGGTTCTTTGGCTGTCAACTTTTAAGGTAACTTTTTTTTCTTACCTTCTTAGTATTTGATATGCACACAAGCCATTAACAGGTCTGAATTACAAATAAATATGCAGATGTCATTCTCTCACTTTAGTTTTTGCACATCATTCTAAAAATAAAATATGATAAACTAGGACAGTTTATATTTTGGGAAATCACAGTGTGTTTATAATTCAAGTGATAGGATTTGTTTAAAGTTAAAAAAATTGTACTGTTTGACTTCTAATTATAGCAACAGCTTAGTTATCTATCTATATGCATGTACAAATATATGTTCATGTTATATGAACATATATATTAAATGAAAGATTCATATAAACTTTCATCTTTGGGCTTTGTGTCTTTCCTTGTCTCTGATGACATTCACTAATGTTCATATTGAAGCCCAACTTTTTTCCCACATATGTTATAAATCTCCCATAAGACTAATAGTAACTATTATGTCCTAAGAGGTTTCAGTTCACAGGAGAAGACCCTAGTCTCTACTTTTCCCAAAGCCTTAGTAAAGAACACGGTCATAGGTAACTTCTATTTTTAAATTTTTTTAAATATTTTATCTATTTTTGAGACAGAAAGAAACAGAGCATGAGCGGGGAGGGGCAGAGAGAAAGGGAGACACAGAATCGGAAGCAGGCTTCAGGTTCTGAGCTGTCAGCACAGAACCCAATTCAGGGCTTGAACCCATGAATGTGAAATCATGACCTGAGCCAAAGTCAGAGGTTTAACCGACTGAGCCACCCAGTACCCAGGTGAAAGAGGTGCCCAGGTGCCCCAGTAACTTCTTTTAGAGTGTGAAATCATTCCCATTGCCAGAGAATTGCCACGAAGAACATTTTACTAATAATAGCATTCTGTAGGGCAGAGACACAAGTTGAAGAGTTGGCCACCACCATGTAATATTCGTTCTTGTTCATTCTTTTATATTTTTAAATTTTTTTAACATTTATTCATTTTTTTAATTTTTTTAATGTTTTATTTATTTTTGATACAGAGAGAGACAGAGCATGAGAGGGGGAGGGGCAGAGAGAGAAGGAGACACAGAACAGGAAACAGGCTCCAGGCTCTGAGCTAGCTGTCAGCACGGAGCCTGACGCGGGGCTCAAACCCACGAACGTGAGATCTGACCTGAGCCAAAGTTGGAGGCTTAACCGACTGAGCCACCCAGGCACCCCACATTTATTCATTTTTGAGAGACAGAGAGACAGAGTGTGAACTGGGGAGGATCAGAGAGAGAGAGGGAGACACAGAATCCGAAGCAGGCTCCAAGCTCCGAGTTGTCAGCACAGAGCCAAACTCATGAGCTATGAGATCATGACCTGAGCCGAAGTCAGACTCTCAACCGACTGAGCCACCCAGGTGCCCCTGTTCTTGTTTATTGAGTAGCACTGTGAGCCAGATGCAGGATGCAGGGATGAAATGAACGAGGAGTTGCCTTGGAAGAATACACAGCCCCATGAAGGAGACTGATGCATAAGCAATGTCATTTATAATAATGACATTAGTTAATACATGTACCTTCTTAGTTGTGGCTGAATAAATTGGAAGAGCAGAAAAGATTGTCCCTTAATGGAAAAAAAATCTACCTTATTGGTAATCACTTGTGAGCAAAACAAAGTCAAACATGTGATAACAAAATCTCTTTTTGCTTCCTCTAACCAAGAAAACTTCAGCCCCTTTAGGGTTCTTTTCCGATGGCCATCAGGTGACTCTTTTCTCTCGGGCTAATAGCATGCAGGCTCTCTGCCTGCATTTTTCTGGGTTTTTTTTTTTTCACCTTTTTGGATTTTCCTGCAGAGTCCTGGTTCTAGGCTGCAAGATGGTCATAGGTCATTATTGGTCTTCATATAAAAAAGCTGTAGTCTTTCAGAGTCTCCAGAATGGAGAAGATGCAACAGAAATAGTTATTAGCATATGAAGTTTTAGTGTGCTTCCAACACCAACGTGAAGTTCCTCCAGACAAAACTGTTCCTGGATCAATGGACAAGGTCTGATAATGTGAAAAAAATGATCCAGGTCATGGATTATGGAGTTGGATTTGCTGGGTTTAAACATTGCTCTGATAGTACTTAACATTTTTCCTTTCCTCGTTGGCTGAGGATTAAATTAATTGATAACATGTGTAAAGAGCAAGGAGAAAACGAAAAAGCAAAAAATGTGAAAGAAACTGCAAATCTTGTTCTGCTGTAGAAAGATAAATAAGCAGCTCTGGAAACCCAGGGCCGTCAGGCATACTGGCTTTGTGTGAATCCTCTGTCCAGGTGCCAGAGCTCGGGGCATCCTTCTGTTTGGGGGAAATTCCTACTGTTCTGGTCTCCAAAAGAAACTGCCTCTGTGGGGCCGCTATTCCTGTGGCCATCCACGTGGAGTTGGTCTTAGCAGGTTGACACAGTCTTCTCCAATCATGTCAAACTGGAGAACTGACTCACCCTCTTCCTCCAGCCCATCTTCCTTACCAGGTGAGTAGGTTCTTTCCCATGATGGCGATTGACAGGTTCCAAGAGCCCAGGACACTGATCTCTCCCCTCTCATATCTGCATTGCACTCATATTCTTCATTGTTTTCCTTTTCTGATACTAAGGGATGGAGGCTTTGTTTGACCATTTTCCCAGCTGAAGTTGAAGCAAACTGGTCCTCTTTCAGTTCTGTGGACCCCAATGCCTAGTCCTGTGTATACAGTTTCCTCACCCAGAGATACTTAACTGAGCTATCACATTCCATTACATTCCTGGCCATGAGAATCGAGGGTCATTCCTAGTGCAATTGGCTTACCTTGTTATGGGAACACATTTTCCATAAACCTAGTAAGAAGGAGGTACTAGGGAGGAGGGAACTTGGCCATCTGTTCTACCTCCTTTGGTTGGGTGAATGTTTCTTAAATCAGGGCCCCATCTCCATTCTTCTGAAAATTCCATTTTTTTAAATATTTTTTTAAAGTTTAGGAGCCCTCATTTGATTATTACCTCTATAAGGTAAGGAATTTACAACACGACTTGTAGCTAAGCACATTAGGTCACACAAAGGACTGTGGGTAGGCACTTTTTTTATTTTAAACCTAAAATCTCCAAGAAATATCACATAGAGGGTATCTTCTATAGAGTAGTATTATGTGCAAGGTCACAAGGAGAGTGGTGGATAAACATTTACTTCTAGAAAGAAATATTGCTTATAGTCTTAGAAATCAAGATTTTAAAGAAATCAATTTCTAATGCTTTCTGGTCTAGCACAAATAGCAGCAGAACATCATTGAAAAAACTTAGTCTTAAATTAATGAATATGAATTAAAGCTTGTCTCTCTTAACTAGCTTCTGGTCTGGAATTATTTACCATCTCTGAGGCTTTGTTTCCTCATCTATAATGTGGGTACACTTGTTTCTACTTCATGTGACTTTCGATATAATAAAATGAGAAAACATGTAAGCAACAACAGAGTATGGCGATCATCATGATAAATAACAAAACCCCACTTATTTATCGTTACATTGAATTCAACTAATAATCATTGAATTAGTCAACTGTAATTTCTAAGATTCGGTGTAGACATTTCTACAAATTACAAAAAAAAAGGTCAAGTTAATTTACCTCTCTGAGATATTTAAATATGGTTCCTCTAAAGGAATTCAATGATTGCTTAAAGAACCATGTCTGGAGGAATTAGATGATTTATTTAGCTCCTCATCTTAGATTTCTATTTCCCCAAATAAAGAATCACAAAAGATCATGCTATTCCTGTGGCTGCATAATTAGTACCCGCTGAAAATGTTTGTGCCATACTCTATAATGAATGCATTATTCTCTTAGTTTCAGAGAGCTCTATCTAGAAGAGGCTGTATGTTTTTCCGGATCATGGAAGTGTTGAAGTCAGTAATTGATATTATTAAATATGTTTACTGCTGATGCAGTGACACAGCTGAAATGTGCTTGCTTTTCTATGCTGAAAATTGATGGGATATTGAATTTGATTTCAATTCTGCAGTGGATGTCAGCAAAACTTCAACATGTGAACCCAAGAAAGCAGGAACAGTTGATAAACGCCCTTTCTGAATTAGTCTCAGAAATCAGAGCGAATCAAATGCCTGTGGTAACATATGCTGCAGCTTCAGACAGAGTCGGTGCAGGAAGCCATGAATGGCTGGTTCAAAGCAGCTTGCTTATCCACAGAATGGATAAAGCAAAGCCCTGTGGAACCAGAGGAACTGGCTGTCAGCTGTACCTTCAGACCTGGCTTGCTTGGGGCCTGGTCTGTGCTTGTGGCTGCCTTCCTCAAAAGCATACACTTTATTTTCCTGGAAAGTGACTTCATTTTTTTCACTACAATGGATAAATGATAAAGAGTATCAGAAAAATAATAATAATCAGACATATATAGATGACAGAAGTATTTTTGTAAAATAATGGCCAGAAAAATGAGCTTTTTGTTGGAAGTAATGTAAAATTGATCTTTCTTTTTCTCTTTACTTCTATGGTACACTATGTCTAAGTGTGCATTATTTAGACAAAGATTTAAAATTGATATCAAAAGGCAAATTCACCATGGATAAGCACAGAACTTGTTCCCTTCCCAAAGAAAACTGCTCGTCCAATGTTTTCTGTTTCACAGTTGTTGTTTTTTAAGTTGACCTATTTATTTTGAGAGGGAGGGAAAGAGCACAGCAGGGCAAGGGCAGAGAGGAAGGGAGAGAGCATCTCAAGCACGCCCTGCACGGTCAGCATGGAGCCAGATGCGGGGCCCCAACTCATGAACTGGGAGATCGTGACCTGAGCTGAAACCAAGAGAAAGATGCTTAACTGACTGAGCCACTCAAGCTCTCTGTTTCATAGTTTTAGACAAAATCTTTTATGCATATTAGGCTATTCCAGGAAGGGCAAACATTTATATCTATTTTAAAAATATTATTAATGCTCTAACAAAAATGTTTCATCTTATTTAGAACAACTCTGTGACCATGTTGCATGGCATTTTAATCACCATTTTACACATTAGCACACTAAAATTCAGGGTAGGGAAATGACTTGGTCAGTGTCAAATAATTAATAAGTGTCTCGGTGATGGCTCTGTTTCATCTACTCTGATTTTAAACTCAGTGGATTTTTTTAATGTTTATTTATATGAGAGAGAGAGACAGAGAGAAAGAGAAGGAGCATGAGTAGGAAATGGGCAGAGAGAGAGGGAGGGAGACACAGAATATGAAGTAGGCTCCAGGCTCTGAGCTGGTCAGCACAGTGCCGATTGCGGGGCTCAAACTCACGATCCATGAAATCATGATTTGAGCCAAAGTCAGACGCTCAACTGGTTGAGCCACCCAGGTACCCCTACACTGAGTGTTTTTTGTTTTATGCTTTTGTATATCAGAACACCTTTCCTGCTTGCTTTGGACCATTTACCAACATAACTCAAAAGAGAAAAAAAAACTACCAAAGTGTCCCCTCTATTGTTTCTGTCATTAGATATGATTAACATTAAGGATTGTGTGCTCCCTGAGCTAGAGTTATAGGATGTTAGACCTGGAAGATATTACCAATGATGTAGTTCAACCCTTACACCAGGTTTGCCAAACCCTTTCTTCATCTACACCTTCTATACACTTGGCAGGACTTCTCCATTGTTCCTGTTCTAGGATTATCAACAGTATCAACATTTCCAACCTTACTTATGAGGTATATTCCCTGGGTCTGTTGCAATCGTTTTCAAATAAGGTGTTAACAAAGCAACTGGGTAATTGAGGATACGTTATAAATTAATGAATTATAAGAATGGGCTAAGTAAAGAGGACTGGTGTGGTACCCTGGAGTCATTACCTGTGGGAGGCCTATGAGGCCCAGGGACAGGACAGACACTGGAAGCCAGAGAGCTGTAAGAGAGGGCTGGCGTGTGATTGGCAATGATGAAAATAGGGAACCAACACACCGAACTCACTTTCTTCTGAAACACCTACGATCATGCCATACCTTCCATTGTCTCATTTCTTTTTGATAATTAGAAACTGGAAGCCAGATGGTGTATTGGCCAAACCATATTTTAAACAAGCTCATGCTAACATAGTCTTCAGGAAGCAAAGGTAAGGAAAAAATGGAATGAGATAACAAAGGGAGAGCCAATATTTAAAAAGTGATCTACTAAAATAGCCCCATCTTCACAAGCTGCAGATTGCTTGGTTTCACAAAGCGTCTCCAGAGAAGTGCTAAGAAGCTGTGATGTCTCTCAGGAGTCTAAAGGGGCCCACTGACTATTAATAGCCCCATAAAGTGCCAACTCCTCTGACCTAGACCATGTCATGCATGGGCAGTAAATGGTCTCATGGTGTTTTCCACTCAGCAGCAACGAAGAAGCTGTAGGATACAAGGAAAGAGGTGGCCAGCTTACACCAAGGTTCTATGGGGTTGTGCCAGTGAGCAATCTAAAGGAAAGTGAACCAACAAAACAGAGGCACCTTGGGCCTGAAGTGGGAGGAAAGATACAGCTCTATGATCTTCAGAACTCACTAATGTTCTGTGTTAGCCCTCACTAAGGCCACACCGCTCAAAGAGCAAACAAGGCAATGGTGCAGATCTTGGGATCTATGAACTGGGCCTGATACAGAGGGAAGAATGTCCGTACATAAAGGCCAGCCTCATAGAATGCAAAGGGAAATCAGGAGTTGGGGGATAAAGAGCAACGTGGGTCTGGAAGGAAAAAAATAAATTATACATTATATAGGTTAAAAAAAAGGGAAGATGTTTCTACACAATGGCCATGTCATATTTTGCCAAACTGTATCTCCCAACCTTATTCTTTTTAGGATTCCCAAAGTTAAAGTGGCAAGATAGTGTGGTCTAGCGGTAGAGTCTGACTGCCCCGAGTGTAGCCGTACATTTTGCTCTGTCCTTTCAGTGGCTGATTTTCATCCAATGTCCTATAAAACTGCATTGTTACCCACAACCCACCTTTACCATTTTCTCAACACTGTCATCTTTTGCCGGTGCCTTTGCTTATTGCCACACACTTAGGACGCCCTATATTCCTTCTCATCTCATTCCTTATAATGATAACAAAATAATCTCTTAAAAACACAAAACTGATCACATTATTGTGTCTTTTAAAAAGACCCTAGAATCCTGTACATAAATTATATTGCAATTTAGTATTGTAAAATAGTATGCCAGTTTTATACAAATTTGTATTATCTCAGTATCATAAAAGGGTCCAACTTGGTATCTTTATAAGGGAGCAATATACTTTTCAATTTTTAGTATATCCAAGCACAATAAGGAGGACAGAAATTTCACTAAACAAACAAAATCGAGTGTGCGCATGCGCGCTCTACAGAGCATGTGCATGCGTATCCCAGGTTACTCAATTGATTGCATTTTTTCCACTCACATTCTCTCTTGATGGAAAGGTTGTCCACTCCTCCTGCTTAGATAGGCCATTTACATACCTCCATGATAGTTTTCATGACATAGTTCAGTAATTTTCTCTAATTATCTCTCTTCCTTACTTCTTTAAGCCCGACAGCAAGTCTTAATCATTTGAGACTCCCTGTAGTTGTTACTCAGTGAGTCGTTTTGATTGAAATATAGAACTGAGTGTATTAATAGTATAAGTTTTGCTCACAAACCTATTTATTCTTCATTTTATTTGTATCTACATATATTTACATGTACATCGATATTCCATTTTGAACACTGATTTAATTTAAAAGCATAGATTTTCAGTAGTAAAAACAAAAACCAAAATAAAGGTGTTTTTATTTAATTATACAAAGTTACCCAAGAATATATATAAAAGGTATTCAAAGGAGGGTTTTTGTTGTTGTTGTTTGTTTTGTTTTGTTTTGTTTGTCAAATCTACTACTCTAGCCTTTTAAGTATCCCATTCTTAAAGTCTGGCCTCAGTTTTGTAGTCTGTAAAATGGGAGAAATAACATCTGTCTGGTGAAAGCATGTACATAGCATTCCTAGCCTAGTTCCTCGAAAGTCTGTTAGACCCCTCTACTCTCTCTGTTGAAAACTAATTTTTTAAAATGCTCATTATATATAAATTTGGCAACAAAATGTAAATATTGACCAGAAGTCAAAGAATATTTTCATAATTTTAGAGTATGGCAGAAAAATCTTTCATTATCATACCTTCAGGTCTTTATCATCATCTTCAGAAAAAGGAGTTATGGGGGCGCCTGGGTGACTCAGTCGGTTAAATCTCTGACTTCGGCTCAGGTCAGATCTCACGTTCCTGGGTTTGAGCCCCGCATCAGGCTCTGTACTGACAGCTAGCGCAGAGACTGGAGCCTGCTTCCGGTTCTGTGTTTCCTTCTCTCTCTGCCCCTCCCCCTATCATGCTCTGTCTTTCTCTGTATCAAAAATAAATAAAACATTAAAAAAATAAAATAAAATAAAAAAAGAAAAGGGAGTTATGAAATGCTTTATTGACTTACTCATTCACTCAACAGATATTTATGGAGTCTCAAATTTGCACAATGCATGGCTAAGCACTAAAGATAAAAAAGAGCATTGGTTCAGGTGTGGTCTCTTCCTGTCCCTTAAACAGATGCAGTCACCCCAGATCTACTGGCCGGGTGTGGCAGGACCTAATTACCACTTATACCTGGGACACGGAGGGTAATGTTCCTAATCTCCTTCTTGTAGAATCTGCTTCTGGCCACCTCACCTCAGTCTCTGCCCCGTCTTGATAGTTTTACCAGTGTTAGAGATTTATACACGTGTTTTAGTATTTAATTCCCTTTTATACATTGTCTCATCATAGGTATTTAACCCACCGATTTTTTCTTTTTGATAATTACAATAAATGTTGAGTCTTATCACTAGTTAAAGGAATATCAGTTCCCCTCTCCAATGTTGTGGAAACTAACCTGACCTAGAAATGCATTTGCATGTATTAATGTCAAACATCATCTAGTTATCCATAATTGTGATTGGAACCACATGGTGGGGGGAGTAAAAAGGACTTGCCTACCTCAGCTGTCTAAACTCAACTAACAATATTTGCAGGTGCTGGAAAATGTATTATAAGGTTGCTGCCAGGGCACACCTTGACTTGCCCTTGAGGCATGGCATTAGGCCTCTAAGTACATAACCCAGAAAGGAATTGTGCAGGTGCAAAACAAACCCACAGACGAATTGCCCAATGCTTAGTTTTGTACTCCTCTGACTCTAAAGACAATGTCAGTGGCCTGATTTATATTAACTTATGATAGAATCTAATTACAAATAAAGACTAGAAAAATATCATAGAAACAAAGAATATTTAACAATACGAATAATACAATCTTGAGCAATCATAAATTATTCTGATGTCTTTTCTAGTCCTGCCCTCACCAAATTGCATATGTAAAGCTACCTTTGCAAAGATGGCACATAAAATTCCATCCATATGATTAAATCTTCTGGCATGGACAGGAGTGGATATAGTACATAATAATGTTTTTCACCAGAATGTTCCTTTTGTTTAGGTGATGAGGGAGTGGGGAGTGTCTGCAAATAGGAAATTTTCAACAAGCTTAGTTCTTCCTTGCATGCATGACAATCACCCTGGCAACAACAGTAATAGCTAAATACAGACTGATAATTTCTTCGCAATAAGGAAATAAAATAAGCTATTAATTCCAGACTAAGAATACTTTCAAATAGTTTTAAAAGTATAGTTTTGGAAGAGAAGGGCACATTTATGTAAATTTCTTCCTCTCTCGACATTTGAACTTCGAGGCTCAGGGTAGACGGTACAAGTTTCCAGGAACTGAGTTCTGGAACAGGAGCTGGACTCCAAATATGCTGCATGTCATTACCCAAACCACAACTCTGTTTTGGCTTTTTTTTGGCCCTGTCACACTTTCTGAGGTCTAAGATGATTTGTTTTCTTTTGTTTATTTGTTTGTTTCACTAGTCCCAGAACCCATTTTTGTTCATGTACCATATTGCTAATATTGATCCTCTTCACATCTGTGTAAATAAAATGGGAATTCATTTTCATGTGTCTACTTTAGCATTGCAGTTCTTCAAGGAACAATGTATCATGAACATTATTATTGAATGTTCATTGAGAATTAAAATTTTTTCCACACTACCCTGTGTCTAGATTACTTTCTCCTAAAACCAGTAAAAGCAAAAAGCAAAAACAAAGATGAAAATTTCTGTAAAACGCAACATTAAAACGTGAATTGAGTTATACTGCTAGATTGATCCTTAAAAATGAAAACTACTATCTTAGCCCCTCTTTGGTTTTATTGATAAAGAAACTACGGTCTAGTGATGCTAATTTAATAGGACAAAGAATAAGACTGTGGATGGAACCAACATAATTTGCTTCTAAATCCAGTACCAGTTTCGCCGCTCCATGCAGCTGGATTCTAACTAACTCATAAACCAGTGGCTTCAAAATATAGACCCCAGGGTCCACCTCCATCATCATGATGCTCTCCATGCTCTAGGTTTAAGACCACCTCCTGTGAGTCATTTTGCAGATCTGGAATGAGGTGTTTTTAACAACAACCAGCCAGGACATCCGATGCACACTAAGATCTGAGAACACTGACTGTAGTGTGATGCCTTGGATCACTGTGTAGACACTCAATAAATGCTGATTGCCTGCTTCCCACTCATTTCCATTAAAATGTACACAGTATCTCTAATTCAGATATTGGCACTGAGCCTCTGATGGAAACAAATAATATGCAATACTTACCTGGGCTAATCTATTTATTCTGTGAAGCAATAGAGTATAAGATTTGGTAGCACAGATTAACTCTCATTCTATAAAAGGTGTGCACTGAGCCAAAATCAGCTATTGCACTTTACTTCTTCACAGAAGCTGGAAACTAGCATTAAACAGGATGGAATAGATGCATTTTTTCTTTTGCTAAAAGCTGTATAGGGGTGCCTGGGTGGCTCAGTCAGTTGAGCATCTCACTTCAGCTCAGGTCATGATCTCACAGTCTGTGGGTTCAAGCCCACATCAGGCTCTGTGCTGACCGTTAGCTCAGAGCCTGGAGCCTGCTTCAGATTCTGTGTCTCTCTCTCTCTCTCTCTCTGTCCCTCCCCTGTTCACATCCTGTTTCTCTCTGTCTCTCAAAAATAAATAAATGTAAAAAAACACTAAAAAGCAGTATACAGATGGGAATGGTGAGATCTTCAAGAAATATTCATTCAGCTAGCAGCACTTGATTACATCCAGCCCCGTTTTCAGAACTGGTGACATTCTGAAAAAAAGACAGTAAGTTCCATTTACCACCTGAGAAATGACACTGCTGAGAGTCAATATTAATATTAGTATGATCATCAGCAACATGCTAGTGCCCATTTATTTGGGAAGGCTGTGATGCAGTTTTCAACTGACAATGTACAACAAGAATCAAGATAACATTTTTCATGTCAGGTTTTGATTTTGTTTTTGTTTTGTTTCAAAAGAGTGAGGGAAGGAGGGGACTGAGAGAGACTTCATAGTGAAGTTTGATTGAAAACAAGCAAACGCCTGCATCAGTCTACATACAAGACGACGCCTCAAGTTTTCTCATTTCAAGCCCGAGTAATTTAGATCATCTGGAAGGCACGTGGGTGCAAGGCCACAGATTGGAGTCAGTGTCAGTTGCCTTTGTACAGGAGACAATCAAGCAGCAAGGCACACTGTAATTTTTCTTTTATGTTTCAAAGGGTTCTTTAAAAAGATTGTATTCTTCCCTCACATTTTCATTGCCACAGCTGGTGGCTCCCTCCTAAATGGTATGTTAGGGCCCTCAAGCACTTGATGTCTATCTTCTCTTACTTGACTGACACGATGTGTGTCAAAATGTAAATAGTCTAATGCAGAAAGCACATGAGTTCAAGGAGAAATTATAAAACCGTTCCTGAAATGTCTCTGATGGGCTGTGCTCTGAGAAATTTCAGCCCATGACCTTCCAGCCTTCTCTACTTCTAAGCTGGTGGACTTAATAAAGTGTGCTAGTGACCACACTAATCTATACCCCCTGAAAGGACCAAAATGTTCTCTCTCCCCTATTTCCATACACAGCACTTTCCGCAGTGATCTAAAGCAGATTATTCACAGCTTGTGATATAACCCTACAATTCCTGAGAACTAAATTAAATTAAGCACATTTCAGATTCTTTCACTGGTTATTAGGAATAGTGCCTTTCCTTTTTAGAATCTTGCCTTCATGACGGTTCTGTTGTTAATGAAATCATTACGCATCGATAATGCTGTCTGCCTCTGACCAACAGACAATTGAATACAGTCGTGGCATGCTAGAGATGGCAGGAGGTTAGAGATGTAGGACCATTTAGTTGGGCCTCCCTTCACCTTATTTTTCAGATGCAGCATTCTCTGTGAGCTGGCGTTAACGGCTAATCCTGCACCTGCTCCTGTGAGGCATTGTCAGATGCCACTCGCCCCCTTGTGCCACGGAGCCACTCCCTTAATGGTGAAGATGGAGGTGAATCTTTCTCAGGAATCCTGGTAGCAGGACTCTGATTCTCTTGACAGGTCAAATGCTGGTGTCAGAGTTCATGATTCTCTCCTTACTCTCATCACTCTTACTTCTCGTATCTACTGAGTGTCAGGTTTTGTGGGGTACTCTGCTAAAGATAGAGTTTTGGAGATGAGCAAGAAAATGTCACCTCTCAATAAGCTAGTAAGTAAACAATTGTAATTGTTTATCAGTGACACAATATAAATATTAAAAGCAATACTGTGAGGAGGGCACGGTGAGATTCATTTGCATGATGATGACATGCCCCTGTCTCTTCCTCCAACCAGGTAAATACCACTCCTTCTTCTCTTGCACAGGTACAATACCTCACAGCTAATGGTTGGGCATATTCAGAGTGGTCCTACTCTCCCAAACATACCTTGGCATTTCACACCTACTATCCTTTACAGGTTTCCTTTTTTTCAGGGAATATCACATAATATAATGGACAAAATGACTTCTACCAAACATGGCCACCCACTCTTTCCCCACCTCTAGAACACACACGCATCCCCTCCACACTCTCACTAAATCCATTTTCTGTTGGATCATAATATGCTTCATTGTGAAGACAATGCACAGTAGTCTATTTTGCAGAGATTTAGATCATTTTTTTGAACCCATGATTTATTTCTGGATTTTTTGAGTAATGTGATCATTTAGGCCCATCTCAAATTCTGTAACTGGTCAGGTTTAGCAGAACAAAAAAGTCATTTTATATCGGTGTATATTTTACAAAAACACATTCTTTTTTCATTTTTTTTTAATTTATTTTTGAGAGACAGAGAGACAGTGTGAGCAGGGGAGAGTCAGAGAGAGAGGGAGACACAGAATCTGAAGCAGGCTCCAGCCTCTGAGCTGTCAGCACAGAGCGCAACACGGGGCTTGAACCCACTAACCGTGAGATTATGACCGGAGCTGAAGCCGGATGCTTAACTGACTGAGCCACCCAGGTGCCCCCAGAAACACATTCTAACTAACCTCTAAGTTCCTGATTTCTAAGTCATGTTGTCAAAACCAAACTATACACTTAAGGGTTTCAACTTGCAAGCAGAAAAGGCTAAAGGAGGAAAGAGCTCCAAGTTCTTTACAGACTAAGAAATTTTTATGGACCAAGTATGAATTTTTTGGTTTTTTTCAGCTGATTGGTTGCCTACTGGTCTTCTTTCTTCTTGGATCAGGGTAAGTGAGTCTGGGGAACAAGGAAATCTAGAGATGATATGAACAGACTTGACATTTGAGAATTGGCTCATGTCTTCTGCTGATTTCTAAGGAAAGCTGTAAACTCCTGTAAGGTTAGGTTAATTTTCCTTTATATACATTCATTGACTATCTCCATTTTGTTTTTGATATAAGTAACTACATTTTACTTTGATTCTACAATGTGCCTGTAGATAAAGGTAACCCATCTATCAGAACTCCCAAAATGGAGGATGTTCCAATGGTGTTGCCCATATCAAAAATCAGCTGACATATAGGGAAATGCCTCACTATCAAGGAAGTCTAACATACAGTAGTCCAATCCTCCAACTCAGCTTTAGCCAGCTTACCTTACTCCATATAGACCTGCTAACCTTCAAAGGAAATCTATGATTTTTCAGCTAGCAATGTCTTGTTTCCGAGGTGCCACATCTAGCATTCTATAAAACTCACCCTTGCCCCAAATCCCTCTGAAAAAAATGCTTATGAGGCACTCTACTCCCTCAATCCATGGATGGTTTTACTTTAAACACATGACATCAAACTCTATTACAATTTTTTAATCTTTGTCATTTGACGGTTGTTTCCTGGTGAAATGCATTTATTTCTGAATTTGTTTTCATAAATACATTTGCTTATAATGGTGTATTTATTTCTAATTAGATAGGACCTTCAGTTAGTTTTAAAAAGTTAATATATAGCTTCAAATAGAATATTGGTATCATGTCCTTAAATCCCCTAAATCACTATTATTTCTTTTAGGTAGGGGCAATGTTACTAGTGGTTAATTTTAATTATTACATATTAATTCTTTTTAATCTCGCTAAAAAATAAAGATGATCTAATTTCATAGTTCTAGAACCCTATTGTCAACTAGGATGGAAGTCTGGAGGGTCATAGTAGAATTGACTATTAAGCGGTTGCTTCCTCATTTCACAGTGCAAGTTTTACATTAATGGAATAGGTAATGTGTAGATTTCAATGTCAATTGGATGATAAAAGTAATTCCCATTTGTACAGCATTTTAAATACTAAAACCAATACCAATTTATTTCATTTCACAACCCTATAGATCAAAAATTATTATTAATAGATAAATCATTGACGTTTTTCCCAATACCAGAAAAACAAAAAACCTCATATAAAAACATTCAATTTGCCGCAAAGTGAGAATTCCTGGAATGTGATTTACATTTGTTTCCTTAGAGCTTTGAAGAAACAGCAGAGCCCCCCCCCCCCCCATACCAGGCAGAGGTACCAACACTCACAAACTCCATAGGCAGGGATATTTTCATGCATATGTACATCACCTCATATTTGCTGGTGAGGAGCAGGGTGTGTGGATGGAAATCCACAAATAATCAACAAACTTCTTTGGCTCAAAGGGTTTGTACCTTATCCTCAAAGAGGCGTTGGCCCTCATCTCTACCTAGAAGGAAAAATTGACTGCTCTTTCTTCTTCCTTAGATCCCCTTCCCAGCTTGTGGCCGGGAGACTCCCCTCCAGGAGTTTGTGTAGTATCTCCATTGGAGGTCATCTTTTTTTCATCACCATCTGGAGGTCTTTTCCCAGGCACTTTGGTTACTCCTCCACCTGATTACAATATCTCACTGATCCTGCTTTGCACTCTCTGCTTCTTAACAGGATCTCCCTTTGGTGTCCCAATACCATAAGGAAGTTAATAATGCATAATGAGCTTGGACATCAATAGTTGGAGCTGTCATGAACTAAAATCACCCTTCTCTTTCATGTCATCATGAAGGCAGAGTCTGATCATGGGCTCAGTGAATTCCCATGTTGTCAAGACAGACATTGGTGGATGTTTTGTGAACATCAGTGAGCATGTGAGCAAAGGCCATAGTGAGTACATCTCTCTCCCTCGTTCTCTTCATCTAGAAAACTGATAATGTTGCATCGCTCCTTGAAGAAACAGCAACTACTAGTCTGGAGAAACTACCTTTGTCTAGTAAAATATACAACATAATTTTGGTGGTTTCCTCATAAATCCAACTTGCCTTTCATTACCTTTGGCTTTGTGTTGCTTAATAAATTATGATCAGCTTGCTTAGCCACATTTTTAAAAAATGTCTGTTTTCTTTAAGAACATAGCAGAGTCCTGGCTTACATATGTCAGGAGCTTCTAAAATCATATTCCTTATTTTCTTTTAGTACATTAATAGAAAGGAAAACGGTGTCTGCTTTATGAATTGATTGCTTGGAAAAAATAAAACATTCTCACAAAAGGGAGTTTTTGTTAAATGAATACATGAATTAACTAATCCTTTGAAACAACTTGGGTACATGGACAAAACATTTGGTATGGGGAGAGGACAAGAAGTAGAAGGCAATTTGGGATCAGTATTTGCTCCAATGAGTGTAATTATTGTGTAAATTGTGGCTCTAGACAAATTTCTCTGAGTCCTGTGGAGATGTTGTTAATGGCCCAGGAAGAAGCCTGCCTTCTCTAGTGTGATTGCTTACAAAGATGCTGCTGCCTCCTTCCTCCTTTTCCCACAGGAGATGGGCAATTTGCCAGTGTTTCATTTTCAAGTGCCATTGTTCACCTAGAGCTTTAGGAAAATCTCCTGCTTTTTGATTGTTAATCCAAGCCTAAATGATCATTTAAAACAAAATCCTATAACATTATATAACAAATTTATTAGGCACTGACATTAGCCACTATGGCACAAAAAAGCTTTGTCACTTATTTTTTAACTTAACAAGTCATTTAGTAGTTTATGCAGCCCATGAATTACTATATTGGTTTACGAAATCTCCCTTTACGAGTAATTCATTGGGAAAATTATAAATCTAGAGCCTCTTCAGCAATACCTTTCAAACATCATTCTTCAGTTATGATTTTGACAACAAAACAGCATGGTCATGTTTATTACATGATTTAATCCTTTTAATGTCATAGTTTACATTGTATATGTATTTGACGCTGAAGGAAAACAGTCCAATTGTCCTACAGTCTAAGGAAAAAGATACATTTATTCAATAAAGAAATTGAAGAAT
>NC_043704.1:31649982-31699261 GCF_006229205.1 Suricata suricatta | reverse complement strand
GTCTACCTCTCTCTCTGCTCCCCCCACCCCACTCTGTCTCTCTGTCTTCCAAAAATAAACATTAGAAAACAGAAAATGAAAAATGTAACCCCATTTTTTTTCAAAAGCCAAAACTTGAATTCTTTTAGATACAGAACAATGAATCTTGATGTCAAAGTCAAAAGAGATTACAAAAAAAAAAAAAGTTGAAAGACAGATGTTTTCTGTCTTTATGTTTTTTTTATTTTGAGAGAGAGAGAGAGAAAGAGAGAGAGAGAGAGAGAGAGAGAGAGAGAGAGAGAGACTGAGCTGGGAAGCAGCAGAGAGAGAGGGAGACACAGAATCTAAAGCAGGCTCCAGGCTCTGAGCTGTCAGCAGAGTCTGACTCAGGGCTTGAACCCATGGAGTGTGAGATCATGACCTGAGCCAAAGTCGAACACTTAACTGACTGAGCCACCCAGGCACCCCAAAAAGATGTTTTCTAAAAATTATTTTAAAGTATCTTTTTATAGTAAAATTATTTGTTATGTAGAATTGGAAATCTTCACTGTACCTTTTTAGAGAATGAGATGAAAGATAAAAATAATGCCTTAGTATAAAAATGTAGTTTTGGGGTGTCTGGATGACTCAGTCAGTTAAGTATCTGACTCTTGATTTCAGCTCAGGTCATGATCATGGTTCTGAGCTCAGGCTCTGCAGTATTTCTATGCTGACAGCATGGTGCCCACATAATTTTCTCTCCCTCTCTCTCTCTCCCTCTCTCTTTAAAAACAAACAAATAAACATTAAAAAATAATAATATGTAGTTTTAACATTGCAGCGCCACCCCCAAAAGACCTTAGAGACCCCCAAGGATCTTAGATTCATATTTTGAGAGCTACTGCTTCATAAGTTTTAGAGGAACAGTGGTATATAACATAGACAAATAAAAAAGATAGTTTTTGAAGTCAGAATAATAGGATGGGGAACTTATGCATTCTAATAAAAAGTTTTAAAAATCTGAAGCATCCATTTAGCAAAAAAAAAAAAGAAAATTTAAGGAGTCATGATATTAATATTCAAATACTAAAAAGGCTTAACAAAAGTGAAGACAATTTCATCTCCCCTTGAATTCACTAGAATTTTAGTGACTTGCTTCTCATAAATAGATTGAAGAATCAGTGATACTGATTAACTTCCACATCTAGGTCTAACAAAGTGGTAGAGCTTACCTGATCATTTCTCTGGACAGTCATCCTTAGAACCCAGCCAGCATTTTGTGAGGAAAGAAACTCAGGTCACACAGAAAGACCACATGCAAATGTTCTTGCCACCAGCCCAGGATAAGGTATAAATCAATAGTCAGAAACCACTAGACATCAGAGTGAATGATGCTTCAGCAAAATCAGTCTTTGGACCCAACCAGCTGAAGGCGCCTAGAAGAGACACAAACTAATTACTGCCAATCTCTGACCAACTTGCAGATCATGTACATTTTTTTTTTCATTTTCATGTTTGTTTTTGCTTTTTTGTAACTAAAATTTGTGGGTGGCTTGTTGTGATGCATAAATATCTTAAACAAAGAATAATTACTTCTTGAAGGGTTCTCCGTAATTTTTAGGTGACAATTACATGATATCCAATTTTGGTTGACTATAGGAAAGATTTTTTATAATGAAAATTTATCCAAAAAATACAATCATAGAATGAAATGTTTAATGTTGACAGAATTGTATCTTACAGTTATCATGTCCAACTTTTTCCTTTTCCAGATGGAGAAATATAGACTCAGCAAGGTTAAATGATTTTCCCCTTTACTCTTTAATGGCTCAGCCAGAACTAGAACCAAGGAATCTTGAATCTTGATTAACTGCATTTTCCACTACACCATTTTTGTTGGGAAGCCTTCGTTTTCCTACTTCAGAGCTCTTCAAAAAGCATGACTTCCTACTTGTCAGGAGTGTAGTAAAAGGGGAACAAGGATGGTGAGTCTTTTGACTAGATGATAGACAAAGACCTTTCCAAAACTAAGATGTTATGGTTATATGACTTAAAAAACACATGTGTTTGGGGACAGGCAGGTGGCTCAGTCGGTTGAGCCTCTGACTTTATGCAGGCCATGATCTTGCAATTTGTGAGTTCAAGCCCCACACTAGGCTTGCTGCTATCAGCAGGGAGCCTAGCCTACTTTGGATCCTCTGTCCCCCTCTCTCTGACCTTCTCCTGCTTGTGCTCTTTCAAAAATAAATTAACGTTAAAAAAAAGGACATGTGCTTGCAGATTTTTGAGAAATAAGGATGTTTCCTGAGCACACTCTATACTCCTCTCTGTAGTCCCTGTCTCAAACTAGTAATATTTTTAAATTTTAAGTATTTTATTGTTTCAGTTGTTAATTATCTTTCAAAGAGACAGAGTCCCAGCACGCGTTTCTTTACTAATTCATTCTACCGATATTTGCTAAGAGCCCACACATGCTCCATGGTTCACACATTTAAAGAACTAAGACTATCAATTTCATCCCATCCAATTCTAATTCTTCCAAATGTGTTTTCATCTAATTCATGTTTTGTATTTATTCTAGTTTTCTTTATGCTAATTTTACATGTTTGAAATGGGTAAGAATTAATTTGCTATTTTTGTTAAATTATAGATTAATTAGTAGAAAACATCAAAAGGAGTAAAATGGAAATATATTAGAATCATAGGCAGATGCAGGGATTTTTGTTACATTGGTAAGCTGGAAATACTTAAGCTGACATTACATTTACTTTCTTTTTTCCATCATTCAAGCTAAAGTATATGAGATATTTAAGGTGAAAAATATCAAAGTAAAGGGCAAGCATTTTCCAGAAGGAAAAGTATTTTAGTGTTAATTGTTATTTCTATATAATTTCTATTATTGTGAGGAAAATAATACAAATTAATGGTTGGCAGGGAAGATGTATTACTGAACTGCCTGGGTTCATATCTTAATAAATCCATTTCTTCGTTGTCTTACTTGAGGTGAGTTACAAACCTCTTTCTACTTTTTTCTTTTGTAAAATGATGATGACCATAACAGCACCAGTTTCATGTAATTGTTACAATGGGTAATGTGATTAATATTTGTAATGGTACTTAGAACCATGGTACAGTCATTCGTGGGTTTTGTTGTTGTTGTTTGTTTTGTTTTTAAAGATTTGGTGAATATTTATTTTATTTATTTTGAGAGACAGCACAAGCAGAGAAGGGTCAGAGAAAGAGGGGGAGAGAGAATCCCCAGCAGAATCTGTGCTGTCGGCACAGAGCTGGAGATGGGGTTTGAACTCACAAACTGTGAGATCATGACTTGAGCTGAAATCAAGAGCCCAGCACTTTACCAACTAAACCACACAGACGTGCCTGTACAGGCATTTGTTAGTTAAAATATGGGCATGTCATAATAGTTGGACTAGTTTCCTCTTTCGTCTGGTTAATTAAAAGTTCAGTTTCGTAGATTTAACTAACATATTAGGAATATTAGTAATCTGCCCTTTTATTTTTCCTCCTAGTTTACAACTCAAATTGTAGTTTGCAATTATCATAGAAATATTTACTCTTAATCTATATTGTTCATTTAATTTTAATCTACATAAATGCATCTCAGGATGTTTGCTTTGAGATATTAAGAAAACTGTATTCATTCCAGGGGTAGAATAGAGATATGCTCCTAAATTTCATTATATTTACAGTATAATCTTTCATTCATGTTTAATCCATCTAAATTTTAAATTTTTGGGCGATGTAGAATAGACATCTAATTTTTTATTATCCTTTTAATCAACCAGTTTCCTGGTGCCATATATTAAGGCCATTCATATGAAGAAATGTTCATATCTTTCTCATATACCAAATGCTTATGGCCTTATATTTGGACTCTTGAATGTAATCTATCGGTTTATTTTTTTTTCTTTTCCTATGCCTTGCCAGACTTTCTTACTTTTATAAATTTATCGTTAAGAGCCAATATTTTTAAAAATTTTCGTAATGTTTATTCTTCAGAGAGAGGAAAACAGAGCATGAGCAGGGGAGGGGCAGAGAGAGAGGGAGACACAGAATCTGAAGCAGGCTCCAGGCTCTGAGCTGTCAGCACAAAGCCCAACACAAGTCTCCAACCCATGAGCCATGAGATCAAGACCTGAGCCAAAGCTGATGCTTAACCCACTGAGCCACCCAGGTGCCCCTGTTGGCTACGGTAATGGCCAATCTTTACTGAGAACTAATGTATCATTCAGGATGCTAATTACCAAAGTGTAGAATGCAATGATAAAGTTACTTTAACACACATGAAAGATATGAAATCACTAAGGAGTGAAGTAAGGCAAGAAAAAAGTGGATGAATGGAAAGCAGGAATCAGCAAACTGTCCTCAAATGAAAAGCTTATTAATTCTCTAAGTGAAACTATTGTTAGAATTACAAGTCTAATCTCCAAGAGACTGACCATATGTGACAGTCAGAGAGCTGTTTTAGTCCATTTATAATCTGTTTAAGATACTAGATTCAATTACCAATTCAAAATGTGATCATTAGCAATAAAAAAAAACCTGAGGAATTAGCCATCATAACATGGAACTTTTCAATGGGACCAGGATGCCTGGCATCACGCTGACAGGTGGAAGATGTAAAGCATGTTTCCTCACCTTTGTTGGGCTTGGTTGTAGACCTAAGATAATAAAGGTGGTGAATGAAGACTTTGACGAAAGGAATTAAGTCACTTAAAAAATGTAACTAATCAGAAAGCTGCTCAAAATGTGACACAATTTTGTCTATACACTGTTATCTCCAGACAACACTTTGAAATGTATCCCTTTCTGTTGGCTGCTAATATTGTAATTGCGCTTTATCCTGGATTTTCATAAGAATTCTGGAGGATTTCAGAAAGACCAATTAATCAATGCCAGAGTGGATAATGATTTATGACCAGAGTAAAAATAGGAAAGCATTTATTTCAATGTGGTCCCTTCTCTCTGTTGACCAATTTTTTTCTTCTTTTTCTTGGAATGACTCCAAACATCTTGCTGGCAAAGAGGATGTATTTTTTGAGATAGCAAAGTTGTTTATTGAGCCAGTGAGTTCAGTTAGCATCAGTAACTCTCACAGTAGAGGAAAATTGGTAAGAAAAGGCTTAGTGTAAATCTTTGAATATGGGGTAACCCATTAGCTGGTTCAGCAAGTCACAGAATGGGATTTAGAATGTGAACATGTTGTATAAAGATTGTGTGTTTGTGTCTATTTTAAAATGTATGAGATAGTCTCTCCCTATCCAAGCATTTTTATTATGCTACCACATTTATACCTAAGTATTTTGATACTACTCCTGGCATAGCACTCTCAGACAAAATAAAAGATACATGTATTATTTTCCTGAGTTCTATATTTATCCTTCAAGATATCTGGTTCAGATATTCAATCAGACTTTATTACCTTTGTTTCCAAATCATAATGGTTTAACAAATACCACATCATTGACGTGTAGCATACAATAAGGTAATATCTTATTTCTTTGGTGAGTGATTATGGGATACTACCTTTATACACTGTGATTTATGCTACTCTTTTCAGCAAAAGCTAGTGTAGGATGGAGAAATGAACAGTAATAAAGTTGGCAGGCTGAATGCTGCTATGTGTGTCTAATGTCTGAAAAAGGAGTCTGCTTTTATGCAAATACAAATTGGCTGTGAATCTTGTAATTCCAGAATCCAAACATCTAGTATGTGTCCTCTGTATGACCCAATGTGATGTGAAAGACAGAGTAGAGACAACGGGTGGAGAGGGCACAGATTGAGAAGGAAAATATTAATATCATTTGTAGATATTTGTTAAAGGTCACTGCCTGTTAAGGAAGGAGACTCAGGAATGGAACTACCGTTAAATTACAATTTTAGTTAAAAAAAAAAAGAGAGAGAGAGAAGAGAACTGTTGTTATTATTTTTTATAGCAACGACAAGGGTTAATTAATACCTAACACTGCCTTTGGTATTGAGTAAATAGATGATTTCATTTTATCAAGTGTTGTGAATACTAACAATGCTCCTTTTGTGAGAAGGGATAACAAAGAACAGGGGGAGAGTTATGCCTGATAGATCCAGCCTGTAAAAGAGCCTTCTGCAATCTGAGATTTGGTACCCTAGGACCATTACGAACAATATTAAAGAGGTTATTGGGTCCCTAGTGACCACTGACATAAGAACTGGAAACTGTGTCTTTATATTTCTATACTGGGTAGCTACTGTTTAGTCTGCCTGGAACTCTGTCTTCTAGAATTCTCACTAGGAATTAAGAGTTCTGTCAATGAAGGCTATGTTTTCATGACTCCATCATTTAAGCACCATGATTGGTGCAAGACTATATAAATCTGACGAAAGCTGGTAGAAATAGAGTTCTTTGATTCTTGGCTAAAGTCACTGGTCCAGGCTTGGGAACTCAACCATGCAAGACCAACCAGTTTAAGTCTGTCTCTGAAATTTAAAACTTTAATATGGAAAACATAGAAGGTATTAAAAGCCATGTTTTCTGCCACATAGAAGAAACTTTTATAACTTTTGTATATTGA
Source organism: Suricata suricatta (assembly GCF_006229205.1). Lineage (NCBI taxonomy): Eukaryota > Metazoa > Chordata > Mammalia > Carnivora > Herpestidae > Suricata > Suricata suricatta. Next base: position 31,692,731 of record NC_043704.1, on the reverse strand, counting down.
GGAAAATGACATAATTAGGCAAATGGCAGTCCAGCTAGAGTCCTTCAAGTCCTGTTTCTAGGCATTCCTAAGCCTCAGCTGCATCCCCAACTTTCTTATGTACCAATTGTTCATTTATACCTTATATTTCTTGAGTTAAAGTAGCGCCTGTGTTGTCTAATGAATACAATTTAAGATTTCAGTACTTGAAATGGTAAGCCCCGACAAATATAATTTCCAAGGTCAATAATGTTCAGGTATTCTGGATTGAAGGATGGTTATGTATCAACTCCAGTATAGTATGTAAAAAATTATGATACCAGATTTCTGTCTAGAATTGACCAAAACTTTTTTAAATAAAATTATTTGTATAAACTATATTTCAAGGATTAAATAATGCTGACAAGCTTCTAATAGTTAAGTGTTAACACACATTAGTACAAGCATAAATTTAATCCTTTTATAATGTGATTATATCAATAGAAGATACTAAATCATTTATTTTTTTATTCCAGTTCACCAAAAATTTTGTAGATTTTCTGCATACAAACTAGTTCAAACTTAGCTGGATGGCCACTAAGTAAAAATAAAAATGTCAAATTAAAAATAGGTTAGATTTATTTATCTCTTTACCGAGCAAGTTCTATAATATTTCTCCTACTTTTAATTCAGATTGGTTAATAGAGCAGCTACTGTGGTGCAAGCAATGAAGACAGAACTCATAGTCTTGTGGAAGAAAGTAACATCAAAATCCAAATAATGTGTGTGCACTAGAGCACATGTGTGCACAGACGTGCGCGCACACACAGAGATGAGATAATACCTACCTGTAAGGGTTGTGTTGTGAAAATAAAACTAATTCAAATTCAGGTAAGTGTCTTAGAAGAAGGTACTAAATGTATGCTAAGTGTAAATAAACTCTTTTCTCCATACCAGACTCATTTCTCACATTTGTGTTGATTTGTGATCTTTATATTCACCATTGTCTTTTCTTCCTCTTCTCCATCTTCTTCAACGTTTTATAAATAGACTGCTGATTTCCCATATGCAGATTCAGCATGCTCAATTTTCCTGAATTACTCCCAATTGGGCCAGAAAAAATCCCCACAGCAGTCATACCAACCTCTCCTTAATTCGAACCTAATCCAATGGGGCTTTCGATCGTTAGGTCCCAATACTTATCATTAAAGGTCCAGTCATTATTTCTCTCCCAAGTGTCCCTTGCTGCTAATTTCTGTAAAATAGAAATAATGCTGTATATCCCACGGGGCTGCTGTGATTATTAATTTTTAAAATGGAGAGAAAATACTTAGACAAATGACCCCTATAGTATAGCTACATTTATTATTTTTATTAGTGATATCTATATTTATTATATGTCTTCTTCCTATGATTATTATTTGTATGTATTCTCTTCCAATACCTAATGATGAATGCATCTGTATCTCTCAAACTAACATTCTGGTGTTTGCACTAATTCTTCAGGTTAATATTCTTTCTATAGTCCACTATCTTAGTTCATTAGTTCAATAATTTATTTAGTTAGTTAATATTTTCCAGAAGCAGCAGGTAAAAGGAGGCTTAGATAAAAGACAAGAGGTGAGGTCTTGGGGTAGCAAAACTAACCTAATCAGTCCTGTTTTGGGAGCGATGGAGGTAGACCAGGATGGTCATATCCATACATCATAATAAAGACATGGGTCTTTGTCCCTGAAATTGCATGAGAAAACTAAGAGGTCAGAGTGTCTTATCAGGTTTTTCAAACCATGAAACCGTGATCCCTGACCTCAGGAAGAATATAATACAGGAGGAAAGACTTATATGTAAACATACAATGCAATACAGTGTCCAAAGTGGAAAGCATGTACAAATAGTAATGCCCATAGCTAATAGTTATGAGTACATATTATATGTGAAGCACTGTGCCAAACCTAGTGGCATGCTGGAGCTGGTTCTTATCTGCATACAGGATCCAATCTGGTACATATCTATTCAACTCAACTTCTCCCTTCTCTTCTCTTCCCTTCCCTTTTTGGAGATATGGTTGTTAAACACTTACCAGAAAACATAGCTTAAATTTGTAAGAGTTACCTTAAGATGGCAACCAAGTGGCCATTTTGCTGTGGGTAGGGGGAGAGCTCCATGCACCGACAACCCCCACCCGCAGAACTGGAATGTCCCGCAGTTTGAAAACTGCCAATCATGAAGCTCCAGCTTCCCCTCACCCTGACAAAGGAGGCAACCAATCCCACCCCGCCATGGCCCAAAAATGCCCTTAATCTGCCCTCCCAAAACCAAACTCAGAATTCTTTCACCCATAAAATACCTCGCCCTCCCATATTGGGCACGACTTCCCTGACTCAACCCCTACTGGAGTCACGGAACCTCGCTGGGGGGCCGCAGACCCCAATAAAGGCTTTCTTGGCTCCATAAGTTGGTCTCTACCTTTCCTCTCATCTCTGCCTCCACAATTAAATCCTACAAAATTAAACCAACATCTTATTATCTTATTTATTACATAATCCTGAGATTCAGTTACTATCTTTATTCCTTTTTTACAGATAAGTTGTTTTAAAGTTTTTGTGACTTTCCCAACCAAATTAGGATTTGAGTCAAATTTTGAATTCAGTCTAATTCCAAAGTCTGCAGCTCTAAACATGATAATAGCACCAAGGGGTTCATATGGAGGTGGGACCTTGTGTAAAATAGCTTCCCAAAGTTGTGTTGAATTTTGTGTTGAAAAGGAATTCAAAATAGGCTTAGGAGATATGGGAAGCATAGAAGTTGGATGTTCCAGTTCTGATTTGGCTTTATTTTATTTTATTTTTTGTTTTTTTTAATAGTTTATTGTCAAATTGGCTTCCATATAACACCCAGTGCTCTTCACCACAAGTGCCCTCCTCCATTACCACCACCTTCCTTCCTCCTCCCCCTCCCCCTTCAACCCTTGGTTCATTTTCAGTATTCAATAGTCAGTAACAAAAGATGATTTGGCTTTAAATGAAAGAGAAAAAGGAGAGAAAAACATTGTAGATCATTTCACACTGATAAGATTGAACTGCTTTTTTCCTTCTCCAGATGTATTATTATCCATTAAAAAAAAAAACCAACAACAACTCTGTTTCTACCTTCTCATTAACTAGCCATTCCTTTCTTCCAATTATCCAGACCAACACCTTAAGGTTATTCCTTAAATCTTTCTTTCCTTTAGGTGCACATTCATTTAATGAACAGATATGAGCCCTACTTTCAAAATCTATCCAGGGTCTGACTACTTTATATCAACCACCAAAGCTATGACCCTCACCTAAATTATCATCATTTCTTGCCTGTAGTAGTCTCCTTGTTAGTCTCTTTGATTCCAATCTTGTCCTATGGAGAGGCTTCATATAAAGTCTAGTAAAGTAAAATCATGTCATTCCTCTGCTTAAAATTTCAGTGGCATTCTATATCACTCAGAATAAAGTACTAAATACTTACTATAGTAGGGCTTCTGCAGAACCATATTGGCTGAGTTATTTGACCCTAAACATCATGAGAAGATAGAGTTGTTCCTATATGACTGGTGTAGGAAACAGTATGTCTAAAATTGAAGGGAAAGTATATTAAGAATGGATAGGGGCCAAGGGTAGATGTAGTAAGGAAAGTTTTATAGACAGTAATTTTAGCTCAATCTAAAAATATCTAGCCTACAGAGTGTATCACATCTTAGAATTGTCTAAGTCAAGGTGTGAGAAAATTGAGAATTCATATGGTCGTAAAATTATTGTTCAAGAATTGTGCCTGGAGAGAGATAAGTTTTAAGGTGTTTCCCACTCTATCTGTGTGAGTAAAATAAACTCAAGATTGTGTAGAGAGCCTCATGAGCAAGAAATGTAGGTTTTGGCTACTGGAATCAGACTGAATGAAATTGGTAAAATTATTTCAGGGAATGTATGTAAAGTACAATGTCTGCTACAACCCACTCATTTCAGTGGTGAAATCTATTCAGTCATCACATTAAATTCACTGTACTGATTCCTCAAGAAGGTGCTTGGCAAAACTTCTAGGAAAAAATGATGAAGACTCAAAAGAAAGATCAGTAGGTTAAGCTATAGCTGCTGCCACCACTGTAATTGATCTTGAGGCTTAGGTAACATTTATCACCTGCTTCTTTTCTCTCATCTTTGGCCAACATTTCTCCTGTTTTGGACTAATGAAATGGTGGGTGACAGATTTTTATACCTCAAGTGACTGAGCCCTTGGTACTGTGCCCTTGTTTGGCTAGGGTCTGTTCATGGTTAAAACAAGGTTTGGGATCACAGGATGCCATAGTATGTCTCCAGAGGCTCAGCTATACTCCTTTCTGCTCCTTTGTATAGAAGCAATTCTACTTCCTCACAATGATCAGACTCCATTACTATTGCCAAAGGGTAACATTCTTGTGTGCAAGTCTACTGGCATGAGGCAGAGTGGACAGGTAGAAGTCATAATTTTGGAACTCTAGACCTGCCAAATTTAAAATTGCAAGGGCACGAGGCACAAATTGTCTAAATGGTTCACTGGGACTGATGGAGAGAGGGATTACTTCTGCTTCCATCCCATCATGGCTGCTCTCACATAATCTAATTATCAGAGACTCAGGACAAAATGGCCATTATCTAAAAGTACATATACCATATCAATTCTCCAAACTAGCAAGGTATTATTTGTAAGTTGGAGCTTTATACATTGTCGTGTTCCCTTACTCACCCCACGTTGGGGGCCACTTGTCCGGTCCCACCCCGGGCCGGCGGGGTGGTAAATCCTTGTGGGTTCATTCCTGAGGGAGGGAGAGAGAAATAGGGCAGGAGGGAGATACAGAGAGTGGAGACAACACACGGTTTCTGATCAAGCCTCTTCTTCTTTATTCATAAAACCGTATCTTATAAAGGTTTTGAGGAGGGAGAACAAGGCAGCTGACCTAGGTCGGTTGCTAGGAAACAGGGTTAAGAGATTTAGGCTAGAGTAAAAGAGGAACCAAACTAAGGTTTTTAGCACAGCACTGAAGGGCTGATACCACCCTGCCTGTAGGCGATTGATCTTTGTTCTTCTGGCTTCTCCTCTGACAGGGAGTGGTGCTCCCCTGCCTATAGGCGGCTAATCTCCATTTTTCTGGCTCCCCACAAGACATGGCTTTGAGTGGTCATTGTAGCATTATATTAGGCTGTCAGGGTTTGAGTCATATAGAATATAGTAAGGTAAATGATCCTTTGGGCCATGCTCAATGTTATGATCACTTTCCTGCAAAATGTGTCCTTTGATCTGAAGAAATGTCATACAAGATAAAATATCAGTAAATGAGACACACTGTAAGCCTTTAAATACTGACCAAGACACCAAGTGCAGGAAAGGAAAACATATACCGACACATCTGTCAGTTGTTGCCCATTCCAGGATGCACGAGATCTGATATAATCATCTTGCCTCCAAGTGGCTGATTAATCTTGAGAACTGATAGCATTTCAAGAGCTGAGTATCAAACACTGTTGCTGACAAGTCAGACATTTAGCAGCAATTATGACTATCTCAGATTTCTTAGAATAAGCCATACTATTAGGTTCATTTATAGCCACCATCTCTTTTACCATGATTAATCCATTCATGGGTCTATTTTGTGAGCACTGGCACAGATGAGTACAGAGGGGAGTTGACATATTGGATGAGTCATCCTGCCCACAAGCTTATTAAGGCCTTCTATGCAAAGTATTCTCTAGTTGACATTAATGTGGGCTACACAGATCACACACCATGTGTCCATCTTTATGCTTCTCTCTAGATTTTCTCTTCAGTCTTGCTCATTCCAAGCTACTGATCAATTCGCCAAGCCATTTACACCTGGTAAGGAATGTAGGTATGTCCTTATCACAGGCCACTTTCTTCTTCATGTGAGAGTGTCCGGTCCCGCCCCGCTGGCCGGGGCATCCTTGCGGGTCTGTTCCTGAGGGAGGGAGAGAGAGTAGGGCAGGAAGGGGAGCACAGAGAGTGAGGCAAGACAAGTGTTTCTGATCAAGCCCCCCATTTATTAAGAAAATAATCCACACCTATATAGGATTTGGGGTGGGAAACTGACCCAGGTTGGTTGCCAGGTAACAGAGTCAAATGATTATTAGAAAAAGGGGAGGGGCGCCTGGGTGGCTCAGTCCGTTAAGCGTCTGGCTTCTTTGGCTCAGGTCAGATCTCATAGTTGTGGGTTCGAGCCTGGCGTCAGGCTCTGTGCTGACAGCTAGCTGAGAGCCTGGAGCCTGTTTCAGATTCTGTGTCTCTCTCTCTCTCTGACCCTCCCCTGCTCCAGCTGTCTCTCTCTGTCTCTCAAAAATAAATAAAAAGCATTAAAAAATATTTTTTAAATAAAAAAAAAAAGAAAGAAAAGAAAAAGGGGAAACCGAAACCGAAACTCCAAAGACAGCATCAAAAGGAGAGCCCAGACTTGCGTCTGTAATACTGGGCAGGGGAAGATTAGTGCTGCATAGGCCCGAATGCAGTTGATCTTTTGTTCATTTTGGCTTTTCTCGTCTGGCCCAGTATGACTGTCTTCGAATCCTGGACCAGGAAATGCACTCTCCTAGCCTCCAGATGTAAATCTTGTTTTTTTGGTCACTCCCTGGAGAGCGATATATCCTTGCCTGAGGCGGGCAAACCTTGGCAGCTCCCAACATGAGAGAGAAGACTAGATGGACTACACGAAGTCTAACCACTGAGAGGCTTTTTTTTTTTTCTTGCCACTGTCTTTTAGAATTCCTGATTTCAGAGGACCATCAGGATCCCCTTGGACTGTACCATGACATACAGCAGGTAAGTTAAGGTATCATTGATCAAACCTGGAATGTATATTAATTACTGTCTACCCTCACTGTAAATATATTCATCCTGTTAAAAACTCCAGGCTTAGGAAATGACCACAAAGTGAATCTGTGTTTTCTCTTGAATTGGATAAGAACTCCATTTATTGCTTGCAATTCCTCCATATAGTGGCCACAGTGAAATTTGGGGTCCTTGATCTCATTATAGCTTGAACTTATAATTGACAACTTTCAAAAATTCTGGGTATTCTATCACCTCCAATGTACCTATATTCTTTTGGGAAAAGATTGGGTGAATTGCTCTAGCATAGCAGTATCCTTTCTCAAATTCACTTGTATCTTCTTCAGTCAAGCTCAGGTCTGGAAACTGGGTGAGGAATAATAGTGTTTCACCAGGGTAGTTAATATCAGCTCAGCTGCCCTTAATCTTTTTTATTATATATATTAAACTATAATTTGTTGGTCGTCCATTTTTCTGGTTCTTGAGAATACCATGGTAAACTAGCCTGTGGGTCAGCACCCCCAGGTTTCAATTCCAACCTTACTGCCCATAATGGTAAATATGCTCAACTCTGTGTCTGATGATTAAATGATACCACCCAGCCTCTGCTATTCTGTAATCATATCATCCCCACAAGAGCAGGTGCAGTTTCACAACAACATTTCTTCTTATTAACATTGGCCTCCAGTGGATAGCCATCACTCCACTACTGAGCTTCTGTTTGCTAGATGCTCTCTCACTCAGTGCTTTTATTGGTAAAAAGAAGGGTCCTTATAGCCCTTTTCAAAAACATAGCTATTTGGTAAGTTATTTAGACTATCATAATAGATCTATCCTCGCATATTTACTTGTTTGAGTATTTTAGTTTCCTCCTCAACATTCTGACAAATGTAGTTTTGTCGTCTCCAGGCACTTAATGTGGAACATCATAATGTGGACTATCCTTCCAGGAGCCATTTTAGCAGGTATTAAGTCCAAGCACTTGCTAGTTGAATCTGAATCATGAGAGCCCCCCTATCATTTAATCCTCCCAATCCAGCTTTATATAAAACACAATTCCTCCAGTACACTCAAATCCACTCCTAGCTAATTTTTCTTGATTCTAGCTCATGTATACCATCCAGGTCTTATCATTTCTGTGGTGAATAATCCCTATCTTTCTTGAGTAGAGTTAGTGCTTCCTTCGTTGGGCCATCCTAAGACTTGATTCTAGTTATTTGCGTCTTAGTAAGGAGAGGTCTTTTCAGGGGAGATAGCAGCATGGATTCAGGGAAATGGGTGCTTCTGCATGGTCTTTAGGAAAGTAGATATTGCTATCTTCAAGCAGTGGTAAGTGGTCACTTGTAGACACAGAATATTCCAGGTAATTTTAGGTTCAATATATTCAAGTACATTCATGCAAATATCTTCATAGAGATTGTGAGACCCACTCTCTTGCAGACTTTAGAGTATAGACTTTCCAAGGCTATGAATTTATCATTCTTTGTAGCTCTGCTAGATTCACCCTTGAGTTCTAGGCTTGAATTTCAGTGTGGTCCACTCTCTGGCTCTAGCTGAGAAGACTCTGTTAGTGCTACCATGGAAGAAATTTTACTTTCATATGATGAGTTGGTCCTTGACTTAGCTAAACTTATCACTCTCTTTTTTTTTTTTTTAGCTCATCAGTGACATCTGGCAAAAAAAAAAATCAATTCCACAATTTAAAAAATAACCATTACTCCTACATTACTTGAATGCTAGAGATACTGCACAAGCCAACAGACCATCTTCCACCTTTAGTCCATCTGGTTTACCACAAATGAAGGTTTTGGTAATTGTACAGCAGTTTTGTCACCATCCATCCAGTTTTCACCAGTAATTGTACCTCTGTTGTCATCCGGCTAAGGGTAACATCACCCCAGAATTCCCTTCTGGCCACCTCTCTTCTAAACCAGCTCTGCTAACAACTATGCTATACTGTATTCTCCAGAATCATATTCTGAGACAAGGTTTGTAAGTAATGGATTTATTAGAAATAAATAACTAAAAATGGTATAAAATTGGGGGTAACAAGTCTTTAAAATAATGATGATCAAGCAAGGGGATGCTATCAAGAAAATTCTTATAAGTACCAAATTAGTTTTTCATTGTTATATAACAAATTACTACAACTTTCTGACTTAAAAGAAAGTCCCCTTATTAGTTCAAGTTCAGCAGGTCAGAAACTCAGGTAACTCAACTGGGTTCTCTGCTTAGGGAGTTACAAAATGAAAATCAAAATTATAGCCAAGTAAAACTCATGTGGAGACTCAGGAAGAATCTGCTTCAAAGTTCATTTAGGTTGTTGGCAAAATATAGTTTCTTCAAAATATAAAAACAAAGTCTATTTCCTTGTTGGCTGTTGGCCAGGGGACACTCACAGCTCCTAAAGTCTATTCTGCACCTTTGCACATGGCCTCTTCTATCTTCAATGTTAGTAGTGACCCTTTGAACCCTTCAAGTGCTTCATATCTCTAACTTTCCCTTCTGCTACCAACTGGAGAAAATTCTCTGCTCTCAAAAAGGACTTGCAAGATCAGGTTAGGCTAATCTATTTAATAGAAACCAAATTCCAATGTGATTTTGAGGCCAGTTGATATAAAGCTTCTCTCTGATGTAAGATATTTGTCTCTCATTTGGCTTACATAGCCTTGTTACTCACTGGAACATATCCTAGTGAGTTGACCATCTGGGATGAAATGTCTATGTCTATGTTCAGTCAAAACTCAAATTAAACCTGACATACACATAGAGTAGTTGGAGTTAATATTTCTCTATAGTAAGGTTAACTGATTAGGGAACTTAATCAAATCTGTCAAATCCCTTTGCCAGGTAACATAACAAAGTCACAGGAATAACACTATGGGACAGAGATCACGGAAACCATCTTAGAATTCTGTCTACCACAGACTGCCATAAAATTTACATCAATAAATATTTAAATCAATTTATCTATAAAATAAAGCTAACAATACTACATAATCAGTAGTAAAGATTGTTTAAATTGTTGTAAACATTAGAAGATAAAATCTATTTAAAATTACTTATTATAGTACTTGGTACATAGTAAGCTATAGCATTTATTTAATGAATATATTAGATTCTCTAAATATGGACCTCAAAGAGCCAAGCCTCCTAATATTCATGCCACTGTATAATTCCCTTTCTGGGAATCTGGGTTGACCCTTATGACTCACTTGCAAATAAACAATATGTGACAGAAATAATAATATGTGACTTCTGATTCTAGGACATGAGGACTCTCTTTTAAGTTTATTTATTTTGAGAAAGAGAGAGAGAGTGCAAGCAGAAGAAGGGCACAGAAAGGGAGAGAGATGGAGTCCTAAGCAGGTTCCACACTTTCAGTGCATTGCCTGAGTCAGGACTCAAACTCACCAACCATGAGATCATGACCTGAGCCAAAATCAAGAGTCAGATGCTTAACTGACTGAACCACCCAGGTTCTTCTGGGTCATAAGAACTCTTATAGTTCCTATCTTTGTCTCTTAAAATACAGGCTTCAGGGGAAGCCAGTTTCCTTCTCAGACTTCTGTGTTCTGTGGATGCTCAAGTTATTCATGTGAGGAAGGAACATGGAAAGAAAATTGCCTGGGCAGCCCTAAGTTTTCCCACCTCAGGCAAATGATACACCTGTGACTGAAAAAGACATTCTGTATGTTTATCCTTCAGTGTTACAATTGAACCTTCAGCAGAGTCCAGACCCTTCGAATATCTAATTGCAGTCTCATGAGAGACTCACGGAATCAGTAATGGCAATGATAAATCATTGTATAAAACCACTAAGTTTGTCATGGTGTTTTATGTAACAATAGACAACCAAAACAGAGTTCTAAGCAAGTTACTGAATTAAGTTCTTATTGTAGGATTTTCTTGTAGTTCTAACCTAATTATATCTTTTCTTGATTCCTACATGATTTTGAGGCTGGTTGATATAAAGGTTTTCTGTGATGTAGGCTATCAGTCTCTCATTTGGTTTATGCAGCCTTATTATTTATTGGAACATATTCCAGTTCTTTGACCATCTGTAATGAATGTCTATGTATATATGCAGTCAAAATTCAAATGAAATCTGACATACACAGAGCGGATGGAGTTAATTTGTCCTCTCTTGGCTCCTACTTACTATAGGAAGACCTGTTCATTTAAGTGTTTTCAACTACACATTCCTGTAGTTGGAAGTTATTACACGTTGATAGTTATCTTCACTGACATTCACTAGCCTTGATATGCCAGGGAATTTTAAATGGAACTTAGAGACAAAGGCAATACAGTTATGCAGACACTGGAATGTGAAATAACACTCCAGTGACTTAAAGAAATGGGATCAATGTAGCCCTAATAAAATATGAAGGCTTTGCAGTCCCAGATCCTATTATCTCCAGTGATACTCTAGTTGTCTGTCTTTTAAAAGTGCAGATGCAATCCAGTTAGAAAAATGTCACAGCTCTTCTGTAACAACAGCACACTCAAGACTCACAGCAATAAAGACTTTCTCCATCAGTGAGCATTGTTGTCATTGGTGGCTGGCACTGAAAAGTTTCCCCCAAAATCTCACGATCAGTTTGTTTGACAAGTGGACTGATCTCAGCCACAACAGCAGCAGATGTCTTCTTTAACTTTGGTAAGTTGCCAAAATTAAATAAAGGAAATGATCCAAGAAGAGCAATAAACAACAGAGCCTGGGTGCTAGTTGAGTAGCCTCACTCGGCATCTATGTCCAGCAGAGTGCCTGCATGTACTATCGTCAGGGCTTATTGGTGATAAATGACAGAGAGGTCATTATTTCCCTGAACCCAATTGCAAAACCTCCTCATTCTTATAAGCACAGTCATGCCTGAAAGACATTTAAAGATATTTGTGACTGTCTGGAAACATGAAGACTGCAGCTCCAACCAAACTTAATGGGCAGAGATATGCTCTGAAAGAAATAACAAAATTACCCAAAAACTCAAGACTTGAGAATGTATGACAGTAAAATAAGAGAAATTAAATTCATAGAAATGTAAGGCCCCAAAACTAAGAGGATATTGTTTAATAGGTTCCTTTATAGCAAAATTCTTAGCTGCACAAAGATTGTACATCTAGCTAAGTTAGAGGTCCACATATCCCCTAATAAGGGATTTTTTTGGCCTTGATTTCTTTTGCATTAAATCTCATTCATATAAGTCCTTAAAAAATACAGCCATGGTGTATGTGCACTTAGAGGTGCTGGAGGAAATAGATCAACACTGTCACAGAACTAGAAGAGAATCTAAGATTTCACTAGTTCAATTCTATCATTTTAGCTTTTCCTCCATGATACCAGCCCAGAGACTGAGTTGACTGAAGCACACACAGCTCATTTGTGACAGAACATGAGCAGAAGTTTTTGCCACTGGGTCCTTTGCTCATTCCATTGCTTTTCTTTGATGCTGGGTATATCTGTATCACATGCAGATGCTTTTCTAATAACCTTTTGTTTTTTATAACTTTTGGTTATATTAATCTTTATGTGACCAAGTCCTAGCATTGATATGATGAGAGAGAAAGAGGAGGAAGAAGGGTTCCTGTTCTACATTTACTGTGTTTTAAGGAAAATTGTGCAAGCAGCAAGTACATGAATAAGAGAAAACTGCTAATGTTCCGATATGGACATTCTATAGAATGCTAGATTGTTGACAAGGGATCTTACAGAATCCTGACATTAAAAAAGTATTAGTCTCCTCCCTGTTGTAGGAACCAAGCCAAGACTTGTAAATACAGCCAAAAGGGGCTTTTAAAATCAGACCACAACTTTACTTCTAGGTTTCATTTTAAAGCTCTCCCTGCCTTTCGTCCCAAAGACTGTATGTTCTAGCCATATGTAATTTTTTCCTATTCCCTGTTGGTTCATGCTTTATTCTTCCTAATTTAATTCTTTGGGTTTTGTTTGTTTGTTTTGTTTTGGTTTTTTCAACACAGCAATGTTCTCATAAATATTTACTTTCCTAGACTGTCTTGTTGCTAATGGAAGTGGTTGTGTGGCAGGAATATGAAAGAGAAGGTATGATACTTTAGCTTAAATCATAGAAGAAGGGAAGCATGTTCTAGCAAAGCTCTATCTTTCCAGGTAAAACAGGATGGCTGGTGTCACCATTTTGTCTTTTCTCTTGCTCTTGACTGAAGTTTGTGTGTGAAATTTGAAGCTCTAGCAGCCTCCCTGACAACATAAAGGAAAGACATTCTTAATTCCCTGAACCATATCCAGCAAAGATATATTGCGAGTTTTCTTCTTATGTGATAAACACAAGCCACTGTTATTGAGTGTTCTATTACTTGCAGTGGATAACATTCCTAACTGATACATTCTCCCACAATGCCATTGTCATTTTCCCATGCCTTATCATATGCTGGCACTGTGGAAATGTTTCCTCCTTTTATGTGAAAGGCATTATTTTACCTTTAAGAAAATGATTAACTATAGCCTTTCCTGTTGAGTTCTTCCTCAATCCTCCATGGGTTATTAACGCCAAACCTTTATGTGTCCCCATAGCTGTTTGTACTCACATTCATTAGATATTTCTTATGTGCTAGTGATAATTTTGTGTATAATCTATACAGTTTCCATAGACTCCATAGAGGTTGATTTGACATTAATATTCATTTGTTATTTCATCTCTCTTACATTTATCATGCTGCAAAGCAGGAAGTTTCTGCAAGGACACCCCACTCACTTCTCGAGTATTGTGGACAACAAATGTATGCAGTGATGAGGCTTTGACTCTGGGTTACTGTTGCTGCGGCCTCAGACCTCTCCTGGTAACATCTTCTGTTCGTTTGGCATTTGTTGGATCTAATAAGTATTTTAGCTCTCTGCTCTACCTGCTACAAAAGCTCCTTCTTCCTGGGAAAATGATCTTCTTTCTGATCTGGGTACAGAAATCTAGGACAGTCCTGAATGGCATCTGATGTACTGTGTGTCTTTGAAAGATGTTTCAGAATCAACTAGGCCAAGGAAGGCTAAATGACAATGTGCAAAGTTGTTTGGCTAGTTAGTGGTGGAGCTAGAAGTTTCTTAAGGTTACACCCCTTCCTCTAGATGACCTTAATGAGAACTTAGAGCATAATGAAAGCTGAACTGACAACACTGTTAGCAGTAGGTTTCAGTCTTCAGGAAAATCTCTTGTTTGCAGTTATCTCTAGGACATACAACTTCACCAAGAGGAAGCCATCATATCCTACAGATGGTATGTGCTCTGTCTCACACTGCCAGCATGCCATGTGCCTTGAGAGCCCATGAGTGATCCGAAAAAGCACAGTGGAGGACAGCTCTGCTTCTGTTAGAGAATTTACAAGGTCCAAGTAGAGTTAGTGTTCTACTAGCATATAGGGAAAAACAAAATAAGCATGGTCCGATGAGTGCAAGTGAAGCAGTCACTCACTTTCATATTCATCTATACACATGCACACACCACACATACATATCATTTCCTTTAGGATTATGTCAGCAAACTCAAATGATAGGGCAAGGGGAACAAACAGAAGCAAAAAAAACCAGTGATCAAAACTTGAGTTGTCCTGGCAATTGGTGGAGGGGAAGAAAAGCTACTACCAAATGATTCTTATAATGACAACAGTCTTTGAGGAGAATCCTGTGGTAGCACCATGAACCATCTGGCTTAAAAATAGAAGAGAGTAGTAGTGCCATGGCATTACATCATTTTATTTCTGCTTCACCCTATCCCCAAAACCCAGGCTTCTGATGGAAACTAACTCAGATTTAGTTTTTTTAAAAAAAAAATTGACCTGGGATGTATTCAGGCAAGGGAAGCAAGGATTTTTTTTTCTTTTTTTCTTATCTGAAGTTTTAAAATAAGTCTTGTGTTATCCTGCTCAGGCTGCCATAATAAAATACCATCAGCTGTGTGGATTAAGCAACAGATATTTACTTTCTTACAGTTCTGGAGGCTAGGAAACCCAGATTCAACGGGGTCAGCAGATTTGGTTCCTAGAGAGAACCCTTCTCCTGGCTTTCAGATGGCTGCCTTCTTGCTACTTCCTATCATGGCCTTCCCTCGTTGGCACATGGAGAGACCGAGAGCCACAGAGGAACAGAAATCTCTTTCTGTTATAAGATAAACAATCCTGTCAGATTAGGGCTCCACTCACTGGACCATATTTTACCCTTAATTACCCATCTCCAAATACAATCATATAGAGGGTTAGAGCTTTAACAGAAATTTTAGGTGCAAATTCATTCCATAGCTTAAAGTTTATTCCTTTCTTATGTACAAATACATTCATTTTTACCTAAATAGTCCAAATATCAACTCACTTCTAAAGTCCAAACCCCCATCTAAATATCATCTAAGTGACGTATGAATGAGACTCAAAGTATGATTCATCCTGAGGCAAAAGTTGTCTTCAGCTCTGAATCTGTGAAAGCAGACAAATTATGTACTTCCAAATTACCATGGTAAGACAGGCATAGGAGAACATTCTCATTCTAAGAAGGAGAAGCTGGAAAGAAGAAAGGGATGACAGGCCCCACCCTCATCCAAAACCTGGGAGTAAAAATTTCATTCAATCTTAAATCTCAAAAATAATCCTCTTTGGTTTAATGTCCTGCCTTCCAGGTCTGCTAGTGTCACCCCCTGACTCCTAAGGGCATCCTTCTTCTTTTGCTTCTGCAGCCTGGCCCTACTCATGCAGTTTTCTGTGGGGAGCTTGTTCATGCAGTTAGCAGTGATGGCCTCCTTGTCCACTGAAAGGTAGGCACAAGTAGTCTTGCCCCTGGAACTATGGGGGGAAAGGTGACTCTCATGATCTGTGAGCTGACTCTGGGGTCAATCTTCCTTTTCCTCAAAGTTTAACACATATATTTGCAGCTTTCCTTCAGTTCCTCCTATTTTTTGTTTCCTTTGGTCTGGTGTCTCTGCTGCCATAATGCCATCTCTGACCCTGCCTTCTACCAAGATGGCTGATTAAAATCGTGCTTTACACTTTTAGAGGCCACTTTTAGACAGCAGATTTGAGCAATGGAAACATGAATAAGGTAAAAGGGCCCACTATGACAACCACTGGGCTGAATACAAACAAGCTCATAAGGCGACCTAATTAATATTTATAAACCCTAAATGACCAAAAGGCTACTTACAACCAGGCCCAGGTACCAAAAAAGAAAAATTCCATATGTTCCTCTACCTTCCACCGCTTGACCACAGCCCCCCACCCCTGCTTCATGGCAGACTGTCTCCCCTTTAGTGTCCTGCCTGCCATTCCTATGTAGTGTGTTCAATAAACTTCTATCTCCATTGTTCTACCTTAGGTGAATTCTTTCACCTCCACCCAACTGGGTCATCCCACAAAAGTCAACCTAATCTCTCTATCAAAATGGTTTTTCAGTCACACCCTTTGTGTTTATTTCAGAACAAGCTTTCTCATTTTTTGTAATATAAACAGGCTGAGAATTTTTTGAATTTTCAAGTGCTGGTTACTTTTTGCTTAACAATATGTTCTTTATTTCATCTCTCTCTCTCTCTCTGTCTCTCTCTCTCTCTCTTTGTGCATTTTACAATAAGCAGTCAAGATGAACAAAACCACTTCTTCAAATACTTTGCTTAGAAATCTCCTTGGCTAAATATCTGATTTCATCACTGGTAAGTTCTACTTCCCACAAACATTTGAATAGGCATACAATTCCACCAAATTCTTTGTCATTTTTATAATGATTGCCTTTCTTCCAGTTTCTAATAACCTATTTCTTCTTCCCATCTATGATCTCACAAGAATGGTCTTTAATATCCATATTCAACCAACATTCTGTTTGATTATTTATGTATTCTTTCAGAAGATGGAAACCTTCTCCTTAGCTCTCCTCTGCTTTGTTTTCTGAGCTACCATCAAAATTACTTTTAGCAGCAACATTTCTAGCAACAGTCCCTTCTCCTCAATCTTGGCTTGTTCTAGCATGCACCTGAAAACCCATTAGTCAGGGGCACCTGGGTGGCTCAATTGGTTAAGTGTCTGACTTCAGCTCAGGTCATGATCTCAGTTCAAGCCCCATATCAGGCTCTGCTGACAGCACAGAGACTGGAGCCTTTTTCAGATTTTATGTCTCCCTCTCTCTGTCCCTCCCCCGCTAGTGCTCCCTTTTTGTCAAAAGTAAACTTAAAAAAAAAACACAAAAAACAACCAAACAGTACTCAGTTCCAAAGGCACTTCCTTATTTTTAAGTATTTGTAACAGTAGGACTCCATTTCTCAGTCCCCAAATCTGAATTAGTCAGCTTTGGCTGTCATAACAAATACCATAAATGGGATGGCTTAAATGACAGAAATTTATTTCTCACCATTTTGGAGGCTGGAAGTCTCAGACCAGGGTCCAGCTAGATTGCTTTCTGGGGAAAGATGTCTCCTTGATTTGCAGCCAGCCTCCTTCATGCTACGTCCTCACATGCTCTTTCCTCTGTGGCAGGCCCCGTTTCTACCCTTCTACTCTTTTTATAAGACTACCAGTCCTATTGGATTAGGGCCTTCCTTATGACCTCATTTAGCTTCAATTACCTCTTAAAGGCTCATTCTCCAAATACAGTCCCCTTGGGATTTAGGGCTTCACTATATGACTGGGGGAGAAGGGATATAATTTAGTTTCTAACAAGACTGTTCACAACATACAGCTTTTTCTAAAACACAATTTGATGAAACAGAAACAAATATTTCTGGGGTTTAGTAAATGGACATGAACAGACATGAATGGATAGCATGATTTCCTTTTATTATAATAAATTATTCCAGGTGTTAACCAATTATTCTAGCTAGTCAGCGTATTTTTATTAGGTACCATTATTAGCCACAATGAGGTAAAAACCTATAGTTCAACTGGTAGCTAGGATAAAGGATAATTCTTCTAACTATAAAAGAAGTATAATGCAAATTTCTTTACAGGAATGAGAAAAATATAAACTAGGTATTATAATTGAAATTTATTTTGAAATTATGGGTAATTACCTAGAGTTTAGAGATAATTAAACCTAAAACATTGTGCTCCCTTACCTCTAGGGTCATCTTTCTAGACTGATTATACACTTTTGTTCCAAAGAGAAGGCAGCTGAGTTGGTAACTTTACTCTCCAACTCATATATGTTATAATTCTCTCTACAGACTAATGACAAGAGTTTTGTGATTGACTTTGCAGAAAACATGGATTTAAACATGTAGAGTGTTAAGATTAATATAGCCACTGGAACAAAGTCTATGTAGTATTTTTCTTCAAATGTAACATGTAGCAAAAGTTTTCTTCTAACAAATGTACCTACATACACAACATGCTTTCAGCATGTACTTCAGTGACTTCTCTTAAAAAATGATGGACAAAACTGCTTAACATATCCACATGAACCTGGACTCCACATTGCTCTCTAACCATATCCCAAATTATACTGATTCTGTGCTCTCCAATACTGGCATTACCATAATGGGCCCAAATGGGAACAATATGGTGACTCTTAAAGAAAGATAATTCAATGATGGTTCAGTAAAGAAACTATATACAAATATGTGAGTAGATAGATTGAAACCACCCCCAAAAAGTGCTACCACACACAGGAACAAAAAAGATTGTGGAATAGCAGTGGTTATGAAACCTGGAAGAAAAATCTCTTTGGAGAAGATTTGAAAGAAACAGTGGCCTTTAGTGGAAGGGCATTGCCTGAGGCACCCTCATAGAAAGGGCCAGAGAAAAAAAAATGTCCTGACTTTTTTATTCTTTCCTCAGCTTTTAAAAATGAAAAGTCAGAGCTTTCCAGTGGCCAAATCCAACTATGAGCCAAAGATAAGGGGATCCATTGTTATAGCCTATACAGGTCAGCTCTTGGGGCAGAAAGCGGGATGCTGAAGAGTATTTTGAACAATAGCAATGTCCAAAAAATGGTGTATCATTATGTTGTGTTTGTGATTCTTTCTCCACCCTAAGAGTGTTAGCACATACCATTCCTTCTCCTTGAATAATCCTTCTATTCACTTTGTAATTCTTATTTATTCTTTGAATATTAGTTTAGAAAGTGATTTTTTTTAGTTAAGCCTTCTTTAGCCTTTATTAGTCAGGATATGTCAGGTGAAACTGTGATAATAAGTAACACTAAAATCTCAATGGCTTAATGCAATGAGGTTATTTCTTACTAACAAGGCCAACATTATGGGCCTGCAACATAGGCAGTCACACAGGACCTCACGCTCAAGAAGGGCCAGTGTTTGGTTCAACTGCTTTACTCATGTTGGTATTTTTAATAAGTTTTTTTAATTGTGGTAAAATACACATAACATGAATTTTGCCATTTTTAATCATACAATTCAATGGCATTCATTCAGTACATTCACGTTTGCATTGTAGAAAGTGTATAGTCCATTCTGCTTACTAATGGCATATGCCCATCATAGGAGTCTACTTCAGCTACTCACTGAGTCATCCAGGCCTTTGGGATCTCCAGAATCTTGGAACTTCAACCCCAGAAACACATGGTCCCTCCATTGCCTAGGCAGGAGGAGAATACTCCAAGGGTTGGGCACACCTGTTCTATTCTGCCTTATAAAGACACGTAGTTGGAAGAGGAAGAGTATTTTAATAGTCTTTTCAGATAACAATGGATAGTCTTTTTGATAATATGTCAAACTTGACAAGTAGGATTTTTCTGAAATTAAGTTGCAATGTAAAACTGGTAACTATATAATTGAACTTTTAAAACTCTGTCACATTAAAATCCATTAGTCTATTATGCACTTTGAATAGATCCTTTGTCTATGTAAGATTTTAAATATCATGCGTTGGCCATTTGGAAAATATTGACTCACTGAGTAATGGAGATCTTCCAAATGCAGTCTCATTTTGTTACATGTCAAAAATCATATATATGAATATCATTGCCAGTATCACTAGAAAAGCCTTTAAGGTATTAGAAAGCTGTCAAGTCCATGGTAGTCCATGCAAGTTTTCAAAAATTCTACTTTTTGCTTGAAAGCTTAAATGTTTTCATTAACAATATTCTCATAATTGCTTAAAATGTTAGGCTCACTTCTTTCATCTTTGAAAAAAATCTGTTGAATATTCAAATAGGCAGTAGTTATTTCAAGTAAATATGTTCTATTTTAAAAAGTGGTTACTTAAATCCCACACATGGTTTATCTTGGAGCTCCCATTCATATGTTGGTGTAAAGCCAGAGTGCTTCATGGGTACTTCCTATCCACTTGATCACATTTAATATTAAAAAGATGTGTACTCAGGGCTTGAGATTTAATGAAATAAATGCTTTTTACTGTGTCATCAAATATTCTTTTTTTTAAATAAGAATTGTGTGACGGTGAATATTATGGGCTAAATTCTGCCCTCCACCCAGAATGCACGTGTTGAGTTCCCAACCAGCACTACCTCAAAATGTGACTGTATTTGGAGATAGAGTCTTTAAGGAAGTAAGTAAGTTAAAGGTGAGTAAGTGTGAGCTTTAATCCAGTATGACCTGTGTCTTTCTGGACCTTGTCCAATGTGACCCTGTGGAGGACATTAGGATACAGAGGGAGGACCATATAAAGACACAAGAAAAAGTCAGTTACCCACAAACCGTGGAGAGAGGGCTCAGAGAAACTAACTCTGCCAGTGTTTAGACCTTGGATTTCTAGTCCTCAGAACTGTGAGGAAATAAATCTCTGTTTTTAAGTCACCTAGTCTGTGATATTTTGCTATGGTAGTCCTAGGAACTAATACAATAGCTACAGTGCAGAATACAATGACTACTAATCAGTATTAGTAGTGGTGCTACTAATTTGATTTGTGCTACAGGGGTAGCTGACTTACCTCTACTTTTGTACTCTCATTGTAAATATAGACTCAGTGGAAAAAGACAAATAACATTTTATTGTGTTGTGTTGACCTCACAATCTCTGAAAGTGTCTCGAGGACACCCCGGGTACTGGTAAGATGCTTTGAGAACCACTAGGTTATCCATATTATACATTTTATTTTATTATTATGATTGTCTATTCCCTCTAGCAGCCCACTATCTCCATCTTCTCTAAAATGTCTGATGATTCACATAAATTTGGAAAGATCTCAAGGTATCTATTTCTGCTAGAATTTTTCAGAATCTGAATGAAACATGATTGCTTGAAAATAATTAACATCACATATAACTCTCCTTTTGTATGATTGTATCTCTAAATGAAAAAAAAATGTTGTGAACATAGCTTTAACACTCTATGCCTGGGGCGCCTGGGTGGCTCAGTCTGTTGAGCATCTGACTTCAGCTCAGGTTATGATCTCAGGGTTCATGGGTTCAAGCTCCGAGTTGGGCTCTGTGCTGACCGATATTTTAGAGCCTGGAGCCTGCATCAGATTTTGTGTTTCTTTCTCTCTCTACCCCTCCCCTGTTCATACTCTGTGTCTCTCAGTCTCTCAAAAATAAATAAATTTAATAAAAAAACACTCTATGCAATTTTTTCTTAATTTAATCAGAAAGCATGGATAGGACTGGGGCAACATTAGTCCATAACTAATTACATTTATTTTGTTGCTAACTCATTCATCGCACCTACTCTGAAACTATTTACACATTGACAACATGTTAAGTAATATTAAGTCTGTATTTTTAAACCAATTTTGGGGGGGGGCATATTCTGTCTTGCAGCCAAAAACGTTATATGATCCAAGGGTATTTTAATGATAGTTTTTAAAATAAAAATTGTATTTTTTCTTATAATTTACCCCTTGTTTTTAATATAACCTTAACAATTTGATTTGTGCTACAGGGGTAGCTGACTTGCTTGACAGGAAAAAGAAATTCATACTCTTAGGATAGTAATAAACAAAAAAAAAAAACAGAATTGAAATGTTCAGAGGCTGAAACCTGTTGCCTAATTTTCTCACTAATTGCCACTGGGCCATCTGGGACTGAGGTCAACCAATGTGTATATTCAACAGAGTACATTCAACAGCTCTATGGAGAAATGTAGTTTCACTCCTTTCATTGATGAGTGTTTCCTTAAAGTGTATTGAGTGACTTCTGTGAGCTCAGCTAGTGTAGTGCATGTTCCATAGCACAGCTGAGTCCCTTTAGAGAGAGGTTCTTTTGTGGGAGCACATGCCAGTATCATTTTTAGCTCACGGACAATTTCTTCCATATAATGCAACACTCAGGCATTTGCTAAATGCTTAAAATGGTGCAGGGATCTTCTCACAGAAAAATATTGACTCTATTTGCTCCTTAAGTATATGCTGCTTGAGTGGATTGACCTCTCTAGGTAAAAACTACAGTCTAACGCCACCAATAAAATTGTCTTGAATAGGTAATATTTACTGTGACTTCAATCCTCAGCTTGTATAAAGGGGTTATATTAAAAAATGATCTCTTTGAAAAATAGTCCTCTGACTCTTGAGAGCGGCAGTTGAAGATAGTGCTACTGGCTTACCCATCATTTATACAAAAAAAAAAAAAATCTCCTGCTAAAGTTTCGTTTGCTTGAGATTTTAGCAGAGTAAATATGTTTGTCTCTTCAGAGGAATTTCATGCTATTGAAATGCTTTGCCATAAAGAGGGAAATGGTGTGGTGTGATGTTTTCCTCCTCTTAGGTGGGTTAAAGTCAACAGCCCTGTGCCTGGTAGCTTCTAAACACATTTTTGTTGCCTTCTATTCTGTTTCCACTACTAATTAGCTTATTTCACAAAATATTTAGACTTTAAGCTCTTAGGGTATTTAGTCAAATGGAATGAACGCTTTTACAAGGAAAGTCACAATGCCATTCAACTTAATGTGGTAAAATAATTCAGTGGGTGCCAGGATATTCAAATCAATTCAATATTTAGGCAGCCCTTCCATTTAGCATTGTGTCAGAAACTGGCAGTTGCAAAAGGAGTGAAGCCATGGTGTTTTAGTGCCGTACATTTTTAAATATTTCAGAATCTTTATTTAGAAAGTCTCAAATGGTCGGGAAAATAAATATACATGTCTTCAAGGGGAAACAATCATCTCTAATAGCAGTAAGTTCAAACGTGGAAAACTTGAAAATCCCTGATGACAAGCTAGAACTAAGGAAAGTCAGCAAATAAAATGTGGAGCAGGTATAGTTTATGCCTGGAAAGCTAATCTAGCAAACTCATGCTCAAGAGTAGGTTGAATATTGTCTCTAAGTCTCAGAGCAAGTTGATTTGGTCAGCAATAGTTTTGCATGTTGTTTGTGTGTGTGTGTTTATGTATGTGAGTTGGGCATCACAACATTAAAGTTCTTGTGCATTTTAAAACTACGGAGTCATTTTAAAACAAACATTTGTAGGGAATGGATGATTAATTATATTTTGCCATTTCATAATTATCCATACTTGGTCTCATGCACTAATTATTTTTCATGTTTTTAAGCTTTTCTGTACTTTGTTTTTAAAAAGAGATAATCAACAACTCATTAGGATCCTGGGGGAAGGCAGAATGGGTGGGAGGAAAGGCAGGAAGACCAAGATTTGCTTTCAAATCTATTTTTCCCTACTAAGTTTTACTGCACACAATCACCATTGTTTTCATTCATGTATTCTTTCTAGGATATTGTTTTGTTTGCTTGTGCTGCTTTTGCAGTTGGTCCTCAGGCAGATTATTCTTGCAAGATTTATCAGCATTGTGTATTATCCTTAATTTTCCCTAATGAAATTCCTATTCGAGCCCTGGAATCTGGTTTGGCTCTGCTGCATTCAACTGCATATGTGTAGAGAGTCCCTCTGCCTTATTTGGGATTATATTGTATTAATCATAATTGGTCTCATTCTGCTTCTGTCTGGTATTTCTTATTATTGTTTACATGAAACTATATACTTTCTAAATGGGGATATTCTACACTCTATTACAATTATGATATTTATTTTGTTTGTAGATTTCAGCTTATATAACATCCTTTATTGGAAAACGTACCACGCATGGCAAGTTTGGATACATAAAATTTGGAGGTCGAATTGAATTTTCCCACTTACCAAAGCCCAACTCCCCTTAGAGGATGAGATGTACTTACATCCCCAGAATGGAAAAGGAAGCATGTGAAGTGGTAGTAGGAGACTGTCTGTGTTCTGTTAGGTCTTTCCTAAGTCTAGGCATTCTTAGTCTACCTCTTTTCATCCCATTCACTCTTTCCCCAGTGTATCTTTGTTCTATTGTTGTTTTCCAAACATTCCATACTATTGACTATTCCACTTACCATTTACTATTCTGTATTTACGATGCTATTGCGTCTCAAGGCTCCATGCTTTTGCAGAGGGAAAATGAAATTCTCATGGACCTCCTTTGTCTAGAAGAAACAGAGACTGCCTGACGTATTATTCAGTCTGGGATTCCTATCTTACTCCTAGAGCTTGAATCTGAATTTGGTACCCACCTTCCATATACCCCAGTAACACTCCATGTGTATTTATCGTATCTTGCATTCCACCAAATTGGAAATGTTGGTTCAGTTCACTGGTTCTTTCATTAGACTGTAGTTTCCTGTAGGCTAAAGACTGTATCTCTCTGCTTGATCTCCTCCAGACTATCTTCCATTAATCCTTACAATCAAGAGCAACTCAAACCCTTTTATCACTGAAGTCTTACCTGCCCATACCCATCCTCTATGCCTCCTACCTGTTAACTCCTGAAATTGATTTCAAAAACACTCACTATCTTAAATGATTTGCTTCACTCTCTACTTCTAAGAAAATGTTCACTCTGTGCCTTATATTGCCTCCAACCAGTTTATAATGAGATCCTCTTATCTGTTACTGCCAGCCCCCACTACACTGTGCCAAGCACAACATTGTGTATACAACATTTGTTTATTCATTTTAAAACATTTGGTCTTTTGAAAAACAAAATATCCATTCTTTCATATATACATATGTATATATTATATATATGTGATGTATGTAATATATGTATCATGTACCTGAGTATACATATACATATAAATGCACATATAAAATGAGTGTGTATACATGTATACAAATATAAATGCATATATATACACATAAATGCACATAAGTATATGTATATGTACATATAAATACATATATAATTTGTCTAGAAAAATAGAGATTATTGGAAGCATTGTTTTGTCTAGGATGCCTATCTTGACCTCCACAGTCTTTGTTGGTGTCCCTTTTTCAAAGTCTATGAGTCTATTCAACATATCTTAGATTCTACTGAATTGAAAACTGTTCACATATATACATGAGTGTGTATGCACATATGTGTGTGTGGATATGTGTGCTTGTGCACATGGATGTGTGAATTTCCTGTGACATGTATTGGTGACATGATACCTTTTAAGTATTATAATTCTTTTTATTTGGCTTATTATTAGAACAAATTTAAAATATCTTTTTACTTGTGCCATTGATGAAAACAGTTCTTATCACCATTATAAATTCTAACCTTTTGATAACTATGCAAATGATTTTAGTAGGACTTAGATGGTATTAGATATTTAGCACACATTTCTTTAAATTTGTTGTCATATATATATGGGTGTTTGTGTTATACTTTTTAGGTATAGTTGTAGAATATATGCCAAGAAAATTCTAGGAAAAAAATAGTATTGTCAACATTAATGAAAACAAGGTTTAATCCTTGGTGGATAATTACTTGCACCAGAAATGCTGGCACATTTATTGAAAATGATTTAATCCCTCTTCTTAAGCTGAATGCTACTCTCCGTTTATATCTTTTTTTTTTAAGTCTGCTTCCATTTGTGTGTTCCATCATTTTTATTAGAATAACCATTACCCATAGGCAATTACTCGCAAATCACCTATGTTGGGACATTTTAATCTATTGATTGCATTCATCTACCATCTCAAATTTAATTAAGTAAATTTAAATCCTTCCTCTGTTTCACTTTAGTTTCTCTTATATCATATTCTTTTATACTTACGCTCGTAGAATTTCATATAAGGATAATCCTCAATTTCTCTTTTGTACTTTTATATTTATCTATTTCGGAGTACATTCATTTTCATCACTACTAATTTGCTGCATTTTGCTTTCCCCTGGGACTTACCAAGAAATCATAAGTCCTCTGTCCCTAATTTTTTGTTATTTACTTTGTTATTATTAAATTATTACTAGCACCATTTGAAGTAGAACTTTGCAATAATCAGACAGTAGCCTTAAAATGAGTAAATTTTCTTTTTATGAGAGTTGGGAGTTGGGTGAGGGGAGATGATTGTATTTTTATGCTTTAGTATTAGCCTAATGATTTGGAGGCTTAACAGCATACAAAAGGATTGTGAAAAAGCTAAAGAACATAATGGAATCATACCTGTTACTCAAGTGCTAAACAGTGACCTCAGTTAAATATTTAAACTTTGTTATAAATAGGATGGATACATGCAATTTCTCACTGAACACTTTTTTTCTGTTATCTCCACAGAATACCTGAATTCACACAATTCTTTCTCATGAGTTGATATAGACTTTACAAAAGCACAGCAAGAAAACACACACACACACACACACACACACACACACACACACACACAGAGCAAAGGTACTTTGGGGCCATTAATGCAGAGCCTAGAGACAGAATGAAGTAAGATGATTTCTAGGAGAGTATTTCTCAAAGTGGGTGTCACTAGTTTCACAAAATGCCTCAGGACAAAGGGTTCTCTGTTATATAAAACCTGAGCAACTTTGAAAAGGAGTCAAGTAGTAAAGAAATCTCTTTACATGTTCATCCATTCTTCTTTATTTTAAAATACCTATTAAAATTCCATAGACTATTTTGAGAATGACTAGAATATGGGTAATATGACAGGGTGAGGGGGTAAGAACGATACTAATGCAGATTTTATTGCTTGTGAATTTATTTAAAAGCCTTGTTCATTGCCTCTCTTCCCTTAGCTCAAAAACATTCATCCAAAAGATACCTTCCTAGAGATTAAGCCTATACTTAACAGAAGATACTAATTTATTTATGAAGGCTAAAGCTATTTCCGTTTTAACCATTCACTATATTTCTTAGTAGAATGTCTCAGTACTTGCTTGCAAAACGAATGGATAAATAACCAAAACAACAAAAACAAAAAATCCAAGCCGTTTGTTAGACATAAATTATTGGCAAACGTTGTCTAGAGAAACATTGTATAAAAATTGTATAAAAATTGTCCAAAAAAGTCTCGTTCCTAGAAGGTGCATCTATGAAGGCATTTTCCAGGCAAAGGGTGCTATAGTGTTATGAGGCAAAGAGCATTTATAGTGGGCTGCAAATTTCCTATCATGGACATTGACTAGAGCCTAAGGTCAGTGTTCAATAGATTTCTTTTTTTCTTTTTGAATTATAAAAGTCTCTGCCTCCAACTAATTACCAAGATAACTGAATATATACATTTCTTATAGCTTGACTGCTGCCAGGAGAAAGTATATAGGATGGAAGATACAAAGGCAGGTCACACACAGCCATACAATTGCCTTGCTTCGGCCTCTGGGATTCTTGACAGTTTGGCATCCCTCTCTTATACCAAATTCCTTCTTTGGGCCTCTAGAAAATTCTCTCTGAGGCTGAAAGCCAAAACAAAGACTGTCCTAAATTCACTGAGGTGAAAGAGTCCTTGAAACTTTTTGGAGACAGCATATTATCTTCCTTTCCTGGTAAGTCTTTCCATGTGTCTTTTCTTTTGAATTCTTACAACTTGCTTTTCGGTTATTGCAGTTTTATTTCACATCTCTGTTAGGAAGTGAGCTTTCGCATGAACTTGGCCAATCTTCTCATTGGACGATATAAAATACATCTTCACAAATTGAAGACATTAAGTGTTATTTCTTGTTAAAATGCTTTCCTGCAACACTGATATATCTTTTCTCTGGCTAATATATAATAGTGAAGAGAGCATAGTGTATCATTTGAATAAATCTTTCTGATAATTTTATACTTTTGCTATTTGTAGGTGTTTCCTTAATGCACCCAGATTCAATAAAGCAATGACAGTATTGTAGTTCCTCTACTATTTGTCATATAGGTAAAAGATAATATTTGTCTTTAATTACATGTATTATGTATTGCAATTTTACTATATTAATGCAACATTATTTGTGATTCTTCTAATACTATTTTATTTTCATGTTGTTAATCTAAATTAAATGAAACTCTGAAGATTATTACCCACTTACCATGGGCTTTAAAAATATTTTTAAATAAATTGAATCAGAGTTCCATAGGTTTCTTTTTTTGCTTTTACTATTACTATGTTATTTTAAATGAGACATAACCTTCTTTTTATTTTTAGCAGTAATTTGATCCTGTAAGTGTAGCTAGTGAAAAAGAATGAACTATTCATAATGTACAATAAAATAGGGAATTTTTCTCTTCTGCTCAGTCCCTAAAATAACTTTTCAACACCCATCATCTTAAAAAAAAAGTTATCATTAGCTATTCTAAGGCAATTAAGAAATATCCACTTTCTTCCAATTCTCATACTTATTTCTATTTCAAGAATGATTTTTAAGGTAATTTTGCAGACAAGATATGTTTCATCCATCTACAGTCTTTATGGGCTGGGGAAGGTCAGATCTGGAAAGAAGGGGGTAGAGAGTGGAATCTGATTTTAAATGTTTTTTTTAAATTCTTCATCAGTGTCATTAGTATAGTCATTTCTATAAGTCATACCAATTTCTGTTTACCACTCCCCAACACATTACCAAATGAGAAATTAAGATGACGCATTTGGTCACAAAATATTAATGTAGAGTTGCACAAGTGTCAGAATGGTCTGTTTTTGATTTTTCTGCAAGGCAAGTCTGTTTTACATAAATGGCTTTTTTACAAATTTGAAATGTGAATATATTTTATTTTTCCCAGTGAGTACACAATACACAATTTTTTGACAATACTATTAACCAATTATATGCCAATTTCTTTTCTGGTCTAACAACATCAAATGAAACACATTGAGATTTTGGACGCTGTTTGGTGACTTAAACAAACTAGTTAAAAAAAAAGTCAGTCTATAAAACAAAGTATAAAAAGTCTACCCACGGCCACAAAATCCCTTATCTTGCAACACTTTAAAGTCACAATAAATGCTTTTGAAAATTATAAGAAAAATTAGTAAATTGAATTTCATTTAAAAAAGGTATGGGGTTTCATTTGAAGTACACATTATAGAGAAGCAAAATAAAAGTAACTTCATTGCTAAGATAATGTGGAAAGACATGTTGCTTTACACCAATTCTCCGCAAGTAACTTGATAAATACAATGTACAGAAGCAGATGTAGAAATTAGCTGAGTGTCATGGTTCTGCATATCTTTAATACCGATACACAATCATTTTCCAGTGGTGAAGATAGACCAGTTTAGAGCTCATCAGCATTATTATAATTATGTTGTCAATGGACAATTATATAAATTTGTTGAATAGAAATTGGAGGTGTTCTATCAAAGCTCATATAAACTTTCAACTTGAATCCCATTGAAGATATATTTAAATGCCCAGAGCATTCAACTATGACACTGAACACCATTTTATCTGTTTTGCTCGAGCAAGTATATGTGCAACATTTTTACTTCCCTTTGGTTATATGATACCTTAAATGTTGATGTTGATTTTTCTATATGCTCCCTTGCACTGGATTCCAGTCCTGTGAAGGAATCCACTGTTGTCAAGCCCCCGGACTATCTCACTTTAAATACATCATGGAAAAGATCTGGAGAGAGGTGGGGTGACTGTCTCTGCCCACACTGAGGCATTCCTGAGCTGGGGCACTGACGGACATTTCCACAGTGGAGGCATACACGTTGAGAATGGAGCTGTAGTGTTCAGAGCCTGACTGTACAGTGGCCTTACCTGTGAGTGCAATAAGTTTACATTCTCTCCCATCCAGATTTCCCTCTGACAACTTATGCAGGCCTTGCTTAGACCTGCAGAAGAGTGAGCTCAGTGATTTCTAATGACATTCATTTACCGGGTTACAAAATGAAAAAATGACGGTAGGTCTCATACATGTTTGTATTCTTCTAACGACATTCTGACATACTGATTAGAAGCTTTTTACATATACCATGTTGACAAAAGCTTTTGATTTTTTGCCAGGATTCCTGAATTCATTTGGATAGCCACAGCATTTGATCTTGCTTTGTATTTATGTGAGGATGATATATTGGGTACAAGATTTTACTGGCCAATTTGTTTAAATTGTTCTAAAAGAAACTTCTAGGTAACCATAAGGTCTGTGCTGCCAATAGGTAACCAAAACAGTTAATTTTTATACACTGAATATAGTCAGGAAGGTATATGGCTATGTCCTAAATTATTCCAGAAGTCACTTGTGTACACATACTCTAATTTTGAAGTCTTGGTTTATTAGTCACATACACCTTTTACCAGGGTACAAAGTCAATGTGTAATAAATGTGATGAATTAAAGCTTTAATCTAAAGTGGGTTATAGAAAAGCATAAAGAGGGAACACAAATGAACAAAACTTTGTTTTTAAATTGAAAGAGGTGAAATAGGGAACCGTCTAAGTAGAAAGTAAATTTCTTACATCCTACAGTTATGAATGGCATGTACTCATTTTTCACAGAACCTTCCACCTTCCGTGGACAATCTGACCCAGAGAAATCAAACTGCATTCAAATTCAGGCTCTGACTGTAGAAAGTTGCTAAAGCATTTAATAAGTATGTCTCAGAATATTTTATCTCTTCAGTGAAGAAACGAACCTCAATGGCACCAATAATATGTGGAGGCCCATAAATAACATTAAGTTCCTCCACTCTTGCCTGTCTTGATGCAGTCTCAGGGAACAAAAATGAGAAAAACCAAACTGTGTTATCTCTTTGCTAATTCAATATGACAAAGAATTGATGACTGAGCCAATAATGCATGGAGTATAAATCATCACTCAAGCGGGTCCCATATTTTAGAATTGATTGTAATCATTACATCTAATATTTTTCAGAGTCCCAACTACTGAGCACATCAGAGGGAAAACATGAGAAAGTATAACTAGAAATCAAATTTACAGCTGTGGTAGGCAGCACATGGAAAAAATCTCACAAGTGGGAATTTCAGGGAAGTTCTCTTCTACTTGACTGCTTCACTCTACATGTACAGTGGCTAACAATATGTCAAATCCATATTCATTTTGACCATACGTGACTGGTGTTCAGGAATTTCTTGTTCTCAAAGTCGTGAAAACAAATGAGGCAGGACACTGTGATTAATGTCCACTTAACGAGGTTTGGTTTTATTTAAAAAGTGTATAAACATGCATTGTTTCTCCTTTAAAATTTTTCTTTTCAATTTACTCATTCAAAATGGGTGAAACATATTTTAGCTGGTAGCCAATTTCTGAGAAGGTACCATAAACTGTTTCTTTCAATAAATCTACTTACTGTGAACTGAACATACTCTGAGCACTGCCTTTAAGCACTTACAATTTGGCTATACATCTGGTGGCATAAACTTCACTTCTTAATCACACAAAACACAGCATTGTCTATAGACTGCATGGGTTTTTTTCAAAGTCATAAATTTAAGCGATGTAGCTCTCCTCTAGTGTGTACTGAACATGTATTAGAAAGATGAAACAAGATATTGCAATAGAGTTTTTGCATTTGGAAGCAGCCCGAGTATGTCCTAATAATAAATTGCCTCTTTAACTATTTGCTAGATATTCTAGAGTTCATTTTGTTTGTTTCCTTGGGGAACTTCATATTATATTCTGACTTAATGAGTTGGAGAGATTAATTATGGTAATTCAGAAAATGGTTTTTGAAAAAACTGTAATATAAACACAGCTCTTGTGAAACACCTTAATTTCCTTTCGTTTGTTATAATTCTCAGATGGGTCAATTACAATGACAGGTAAAGTTGATTCTACACATAACTTTCATTTCCTTTCTTTCTTTTTTTTTTTTTTTAGCGAGTTTAGTACCTCTTTGCTACTTGCATATTTTAACACCTATTTAGCCTTGAGACTTAGATTTCCTTCTTTGACCCCTGCCTTTTGTCAATAGTAAAAGCCACCTTTCTGCTTTTTCTTTTTATTGACTCAGTCCCTGATACTCA
Source organism: Suricata suricatta (assembly GCF_006229205.1). Classification (NCBI taxonomy): domain Eukaryota; kingdom Metazoa; phylum Chordata; class Mammalia; order Carnivora; family Herpestidae; genus Suricata; species Suricata suricatta. The sequence continues at coordinate 31,660,872 of NC_043704.1, read as the reverse complement.
AGGAAGACTTCGCCAACACCACCGTCCTTTTGCATCTTCCTGTTCCTACACCCCAACTGCAAACCATCTAACGTGATTGGTTCCAACCAGCATGTCCAGCCTAGCTTACAGTACAGAAACTCCCTTCACATTCAGTCTTGTTCTTCATGTCACGAGGAGTAGAGATTTGTGCTTATCACCAAATAAAATTGCAGTGCAAAATTTAAACATAAAAGTTACACAATTAAAAGTTAATATATGGCACCACAGCCTATTAATTCACATATAGTACAACAGACTGATAAAAACAGACAATAGTATGAACAGAGCTAAAAAGAGTGAGCTTGCATAGCAACGCACAAAAGAAATTATATACAGAGGAAAATCCTTTTCTTCCTGGAGGGCGAGTTTTGTTTTCTTTCTTTTGTATATACTCCTGACAAGAAAGAGTTAAGGTGGGTGGTGTACTTAAGAGAAGAACACAAGTAAAATATCTGTGGGATATGTGTGGCTGTGTGTCTTTACATTGCATTTACAGTTCTTTTAATAGTACATAAATAAAGAAATTGTTCATTGCACTGTTTAGTGTCATCACTTCCATGAGTTCAGACCTGGTGGTCCTTCCGAGCAGCTTTGCATGTCTCCTCTCAGTTACTCTACAAAGAGATTAAAAACATCAGAAATAAGTTTGCATTGAAAGTAAATAATCTTTCCTCCTGACCAGTATAACAAAAAGCAAAGTAAACAGATAATCACTGAAGATAACATCACCAGATACTTTTGGTAAGTGTGTAAAGTTAAGAAAATGCAGTCATGGAAAAGGGAAAAAAAAGAAACTCTGCAAAATTTGGAGGCTTAAAAACCAAGTAGAGTGCTATTTCTGCACTTCTCATGAATTTCTAACTATTTTAAAAGTCAAAGAAAAGTCCAAGTAGTCATAAATCGAATTAAAAATTATAAACATATCTTACTAATAACCAGATCAGTAAGAGACAACAATAATGCTAACTCTAGTCTAGAAATAACTTTACAGTCTGAAAGTACTTTTACTTTTCACTATTTCATGGCGTCTCCCAGTCTGTGATGTCAATATAACAGTAATGCAACCTTTAAGATAAGGAAGTGGAGATTAGGAAGGTAGTTTACTTGTTCTGGGTTGAGAAGACTGGAACTGAGGACTGTTCCTTCAGCATTGCTTTCAACCTGACTTCAAATGAGCAGCTGAAAATACTCAACATGTATACTTTGGACATTGGATAGCAGAATTGGTCAATTTCAAGAAAAAAATTAACACAAAGAGTTCAGTACTTTGTACTGTGACATCCTATCTTTATTGTCTGATATAATATTTTCATAGATTAGTCATACTATAAATGCTGGCTCTTTATTATAAAAAGAAAAAATAAATAATAAGTACTTCAAATTAACAGAAATCAAAAATCAACTTTACAAGGTTGACTCTTAAATTTAAATACATAAATGAATAAATAAGTAAATCAATAAATACGGGTCCCTGGGTGGCTCAGTCAGTGAAACATTAACTCTTGATTTCAGCTCAGGTTATGATCACAGGGTTATAAGACTGAGTCCTGCATGTGGTTCCACATGGAGTGTGGGGCCTACTCAAGACTCTCTCTCACCGTCTCTCTCTGCCCTTTCCCCAACTCTCTCTCTCTCTTACTTGTACAGTTTCTCTATAAATAAATAAATAAATACTGACAGACAGATCAACTAGGGAATGAAAAATTCCTGAGGTTCTTTAAAAACTAACAAAGGCCAATATGTTTTCCTATCTTTAATGTGCTCAGTTAAAAAAGGCAAACAAGTCTCTTCCCCAGAGCCAAGTGGTTCTCTGGCATTCAGTGTTCAGCCCCAGGGCCCTGGGACACCTGTGTGGTTGGGGTGTGGCCCTACGCTGGTTCTGCATCTTTGAGGGACTCTAGGCCCTCCCTGCTCTACCTCAGCTCACTGGTGGTAGAAGTGGACTCTGTCCTCCAGCGGCTGCCTGGCCATCATGAGCCACATCTTCTCAGTGAACAGAGGCTCAGGAGAGGGCTACTTCAAGGAACAAATCAAAGCACATGTAGTGGAGAGTCTAAAACATCACTACAGGTAGGGAAACAAAATAACCAAAGTCACAACAAGGGTCACCAAGGGACACCCTTCAAAAAACACATCCTGCATGGTCAGGCCCAAAACAGTGTATGAGCCCCCTTGCTCATAGCAGTACTTGCATGTGCAGAATACATAACAAGTTTTTAAAACTTACAAGAGCCAGAAAGCTAGCCAAAATGATGAATCAGAAGAATTCTCCTCAAAAGAAATTCCAGGAAGAAGTGACAGCTAAAGAATTGATCAAAACAGATATAAGCAACATAACTGAACAAGAATTTAGAATAATAATCATAAAATTAATCACTGGGCTTGAAAAAGGCATAGAAGATAGCAGAGACTCCATTGCTGCAAAGATCATGGATCTTAAAAATAGTTATGATGACTTAAAAAATGGTATAAATGAGGTGAATAATAAAATGGAGGTGGCCACTGCACGGACTGAAGAGGCAGAGAGGAGAATAGGTGAATTAGAGGATAAAATTATAGAAAAAGAAGCAGCCAAGAAAAAAAGAGATAAATTGACCCAGGAGCACAAAAGGTGAATTTGAGAACTGATTGATGCAATCAAAAGGAACAATATCCATATCATAGGAATTCTAGAAGACGAAGAAGAGAGAGAAAGGGGCTGAAGGGGTACTTGAACAAATCATAGCTGAAAACTTCCCAAACTTGGGGGAGGAATCAGACATTGAAATCCAAGATGCACAGAGAACTCCCCTCAGACATAACTTGGATCTATCTTCTGCATGACATATCATAGTGAAACTGGCAAAATACAAGGATAAAGAAAGAATTCTGAAAGCAGCTATGGATAAAAGGGCCCTAAGAAAAAAAGGGAGACACATCAGGGTAGTAACAGACCTATCTACTGAAACTTGGCAGGTCAGAAAGAAATGGCAGGAAGTCTTCAATGTTATGAACAGAAAAAATATGCAGCCAAGAATCCTTCATCCAGCAAGCCTGTCATTCATAATAGAAGGAGAGAGAAAGGTTTTCCCAAACAAACAAAAACTGAAGAAATAAATCACCACTAAACCTGCCCTATAAGAGATCCTAAGGGGGACTCTATGAGTGAAATGTTGTAAGGAACACAAGGTACCAGAGACATCACTACAAGCATGAATCCTACAGAGAACACAATGATCCATATTTTTCAATAATAACACTGAATGTAAATGGACTAAATGCTCCAATCAAAAGACATAGGATATCAGAATGGATAAAAACACAAGACACATCTATTTGCTGTCTATAAGCAGACTCATTTTAGACCTGAGGAACCTTCAGATTGAAAGTGAGGGGATGAAGAAATATCTATCATGCTACTGGAATTCAAAAGAAAGCTGGAGTAGCCATACTTATATCAGACAAACTGGACTTTAAAGTAAAGGCAGTAACAAGAGATGAAGAAGGGCATTATATAATAATTTCAGGGTCTATCCATCAGGAAGAGCTAACAATTATAAATGTCTATGCACCAAATTCAGAAGCACCCAAATATATAAAACAATTAATCACAAACATAAGCAATCTTATTGATAAGAATGTGCTAATTGCAGGGAACTTTAATACTCCACTTATAGCAATGGAGAGATCAACTAGACAGAAAATCACTAAAGAAACAATGGCCCTGAAGGACACGTTGGACCAAATAGACTTGACAGACATGTTTAGAACTCTAAATCCCAAAGCTATGAAATTCACTTTCTTTTCAAGTGCACATGGTACCTTCTCCAAGATAGGTCACATATTGGGTCACAGAGCAGGCCTCAATATTGAAGATTTCTCAATCAGGCCTGCCAAGTTTTTTTTCCCTCTGAAATAGGTCCTAGAACTCCCACATGAAAGATACCCTCTTTGTACCTAGAAGAAGGAAGACATTCTTATTCCCAGAGACATGGAGTTTTGGGGCTGAGGAATGATGAGAACAAACCTTTTTAAACTAACCCTTTTCTTCTGAGTCACCTCTTTACCATTGACTACCCCTACCCCAACCCTTCTGTCTTATAAACCCTTCACAAATATATTACTTCTTTGTCTAAAAGATATAAAGGCTTTCTGCTCTGGTCACTTCTTTGAGGCATGATTCATTCTCTTGTGAGAATGAATGTACATGTAAAAATTCAGTAAAATTTGTATGCTTTTCTCCTGATTATCTCTTTCTTAAAGTTTTTATTTATTTATCTTGAGAAAGTGTGTGTGAGCAGGGTAGGAGCAGAGAGAGAGGGAGAGAGAAAATCCCAAGAAGACTCAGCACTGTCACTGCAGAGCCCAATGAGGGGATAGAACTCATGAATGGCAAGATCATGATCTGAGCCAAAATCAAGAGTAGTACACTTAACTCACTGAGCCACCCAGGCACCCATCTCTTATCATTATCAGTTAATTTTCAGACCCAGCCAGGAACCCTGAGAGGATCAAGGAAAATCCGCCCCCCCCCACCACATTATTAACCCAATGTTAGTTCTGAATCACCAGCGCCTTTTTAAATGTCCTAAAGCACTTACATAATTCACCTGTAAACTGTCCTTGACTATTTGAGCCCATGTATCCTATGTCAAGAAGGTCGCTGGCATTGCGCTGGTGACTTCCCCTCAATGCCTCGGGTTTCCTAGGTCCAGTGGATCCTTTAGAAGAGGCTGTTCCTGATGAGCTGTGACCTCCTGGAGATGGGAAACTGGGCTTGCTGTAGGGCACCAATGTCTCCTCTGAAAAAGAAACACAGAGTGCTAAGCTGAATAGCAACATGGAGGCAAAAGAAACTCTACTTTAAATATTCAGTTTAAGATGGGCTATTCTACCATTTCATTCTTTACTAAAATTAAAAATAAGAGGTTTAAGAAGGCCCGGATATTAAAAGGATTTTCATGTGCTGACACATTTCCTATAACAGGAACTGAGACAGGATTGAATTTTAAAAATTTGGGGATAAAAATATAATATAACATATCACTTTCAACTTTTAAATTCCTTACAAAAGAGAGCTGCAGACAATGAACCACATTGTTTACCAAAAGCATCTCTGAGCATAATTTCTGAAGTTCATTGAGGCTCCAATCAAATTTTTACATTAAGAATGAAGAAACATGGTCTTTTTTTCCACTTTAAATTATAGCAACATTCTCTCAATCAATTTAAAGAGCCATATATTAGTTAAAATAAGCTTCTTAAATTTTTGTTGTTTCTTGGGATAGAAACACATTATTTTAAAGATTGCATATTTACTTAAAAGAAAAAGAGAAATACACATTTTAGTTAATAATAAATAGTAATAAATAAAAACACAATTTTTTAAATGCATCAACTCTCTACAAATAACTCATGATGTGTACTATTAAATACCTACATTTTGAGACACTTTTTTCTTTCCTCTTTTCCTGTCTCCTCCTCTACCTCCTCTGTTGTTTTTTTTTTTCTTTCTTTCTAGGAATGAGCTACTATTACTGTGGTGACTGCTTCTCTCCTGAGATGGTCTTTATCAAATCACGACGATCACGTGGTTTTTCTCTCACAGCCTGCATGATACAAACTTCCTAAATGTTTCACTAAATCTGGACACTAAAATTGACCTATTTTCGTTCTTGCATATATTACATTTTCTAAAACCTTGAGCACCCAGTTGTAACATCATAAAATTATTTAAAATTGGTAGAGGATATATCTAGAAAAGATGGTATCTGAATTAAAAAAAAATCAATGTATAAAGAAACTCTCGAATGTCATTTGTGTTTGTGTGTACATTTTAATACTCAAGGAATCCTGATATGAGAAGAAGTGTTCCAGAAAATGGATTTCTATAATAAGTCCAAACAACCACCACCCCTCCAAAAAAAAAAAAAGTCCAACCACAAACGATAAAATTTATTTTGTGACGGTTCCAGGAAGTTTGATTCATAAACAAGAATGTTTCCCAATGAAGTATTAACAACAAACTAAATTTAACCAGTTGGAGAAACTGCAGGCCCTGTTTAAACTTTTTTTTATCCTGAGAATACTGTGACTGGGCATTTCAGAACAATTTTTGTTATTTCAATGTTATTTCAATGAATTCAACCAATTGACTGAAAGGAGCTCTTCTTTCAAAATGACTAGTTACTTTAGTCAAAATGAAACTGGTTGAAGGCAGAGATTATATTGACAATGTAAGATGAAATTTAGAGGTCTTAAAAGCATTCAATATAAACATTACAAGGCAAAACATCAAATTGTCTCCTGAATAATACAGGTAAAGAAAGCCTGGAGGTTTCTTGAGCTCAGATCACTATGGAGAGGTTAATTTGAGGAACAATCCCCATGGGAATGAGACTTAAGATGTGTGTTATTGAGCTCTGCTGAGGAATCCCAACTTTTTAGTGATTCAAGGCAAACATATTTCAGATGCTTTTAAATGACTGCCATTTCTAAATACCTGGTAGGGGGGAAAAAAAAGGTAAAAGTCCACACTTTCTTAGGACTGGGCAGAACACACCTGGTCCAGCACTTTGTTTGTGTAGGGCTTTCCGTATATCTTCTTGGCGTTCTGTGGAGTTTATCCATTCTTGGGTTTGTCGCTGCCACTCTAGGGATGTTCTAGCTGGACAATCCAATGAGCTCTTTGTGTCTTCTAAGTTGGATGCTTGTGGTGTCTCCAGAGAGCTTCCTTTTCTCTCTGTTGAGTTTTCCATGTTACCAGCATGCTGGCTCGGGCCTATTTGCTGCCTTAAACCCTGACCTGGAGGGGGATCTGGTGGTGGCGGAAGATCTAAAAATTGTGAATAATGTTTAGAATGGACTAAAATTTAATGAAAAATACAGGTTTTAATTCAAGATGAAGAAAAAAACCAGTGCCCTCATAAAGGAAATAGTCTCACTCATGCAAAAGAAATTTGGTGGGGGGAAGCAAAGGTCAGTTATTTCCATCTAAAATGCATATTATTGATCTCTTTGCTATCTTTTGATCACACTGTCTCTGAAACAAAATTGACTAATTTCAACTATTATATGTGGAGAGTGTTTTCAATTGCACATTGAGGCTAATGTTCAAGGTATAAAAGGCAATTTATATTTTTTCCGTATTTTATCCACTGTCCACCCCCACCTCCCCAAAGTAGAAATATCATGACACAAAATGACTAGATATTCTAGCAGCTGTGTTAATAAAAGGCCCCAGGAAGAATAAAAGCCATCCTGCCAATCTCTATAGGCAATGTTGCCCTTGGGAAATTAAGAGCTATATGCCGTATCATATGCAACATATGACTGCCTTTACCCATGTATGTGGCACATTTAGCAACAGTCAAAGGGTTAAGCTAACATTTATTAAATGCAATTAACATTCTGCCTGACAACCAATTCTGGCTGTTCGTTTCATGAGTTAGCTAATGAGTTACAACTAATACATTATAATCTTCCAATGTATTAATTTTAATAAGTAACAATCAATGCTCACAGTACAGATAGAATATGCTGCATGGTGCTAGAGTAGACAATGCATCATAAAAATCTGAGGTGTAGTAGAATAGATAACTTTGCCAAAAAGCTCTTTACATGAAATATAAGATGTGAAAAACTAGAAGTTCAAATGCTTAGCTAATTTTTCATTTTCCTCTTATTAGTTAGCTGTTTAGATCATGACACCTTTATACTTTGATTTGTCTTCAACTGTGATATCATAGTCTCTTCTTTCATATCTCCTTAAGTATGGTATTAGTTCTATTATATGATTTAGGCCATTATCCTAGTTCTAGAATTACTTTGTTGAAGATTTTAAAGTCTCCTGAACATTCTAAACATTCTTTTGGATCATTCATTATCTTGTAATTTGTTGGAAACTTCTCTGCTCAGCCTTAGAATATCAGTGATTATATAATATATGATTATATTATATTGATGATGCAAAATTAGTTAATTAAAGAAAATATATATAATACACATATTTATATTATTAGTGGGGATATTGCATATAATATACCCCATTATTTCCCAGGCCATCGTTGTATTTGTACTCTTATTTCTAAGAATACTGTTTGTGAGACTTAAAAGGACAAATTATACATTTTTGTGTCCAAAAGATAGCTTCCTTCAGGAAGGCTAAGTTGCTCTTTTTAAAGACTTTGTTAAGAAGCTTTATACCCTCTCTCTTAATGAGAAAAATGATACTGCCCTCCATTGAATTGACAATAATACTCTCCTCTGCATCTGTTTTGGAGTTCCCACGTTAAAGCAGTATTCCCAGTTCGTATGTATGTCCTCTTGGTAGATTACGAATTACTAATTATTGAAGGGAACAAGACTTCCATCTGGGAGAATACAGTTGCACTTGGAACATGTCCTCCAAAATGAAGAGTTAATCCAATATCATGATATCTTTTGAAGAATAGTCCACCAAGGGGTGTAGTATTTCCTTTATATTCAATGCGGACTTCCTTCAGTATGTATGTTTATAAATGTAAAGCAGTTATTTCATTTGAGTGTTTGGCCTTAAGACTGCCAGCAGGGGGGAAGTTATATTTGCTTTCAAAATAATGTATCTTCTCATTGATTTTTATTCTCCATCAAAGCAGCTTCATTTTTAAAATGGACAAAATGGCATCTGCTTATGCTAGCTAAAATTCTGATTACCATTTAATTTAACCTGAAATTATATGGCTACATAATTAAGCCATATACTTGGAATTAGTATAGTCTAAGAAGAAAGTACATGGCATGCACATTTAAATAAACGAATTGCAAAAAAGATGGGATTAAGAATGATTGTGGAAAAACTAAAAATATGTAATCAAATATGTTTACTTAAATTTATTATTCATTTCCATGTTGATTCATTTCAACTACATCAGTTCACTAAAGAGTCTCTTACTGGCCTACTGAGGATTTACTATTGTCAGGCACACAACAATCCAATGAAACATGTGCCATTAGTATCCTCTTTGTAGGGGAAAAAAAAAAAAAGAAGATAAAAAAATATCAAATACCTCCAGCTTGGACCCCTCCTGTCAATTTCTGACTCACATGACTAAATCCACCCTGAGGTGTTCAAGTTAGATATTTAGAAAGCACCTAAAATTTCACATATCAAAACTAAGCTCTGGACCTTCCACACTAAAACACACTTCTGTAGTGTTCACCACCTCAATTAGCAGTTGCATTCTACAAGAGGACTGAAACTTTGGAGTCATCATTGACATCCCTGCCTTATAGCCTGTATTAATTTCATTAACAAACCCTGTGGGCAGACCCCAAGGTATAGCCAGAATTCAACCTTTCTCATCATTTCCACTGATTCAAACTGGGCAGGAACGTCTAACATCAATTCCCTATATTACTTCTACAGCCTCCTCTGTAGTTTCTGTGCTTCCATGGGGAAGTGCATTTAATCTATCTCAACATAATAGCAAGTGCAGCTTTAAAAAAAATAGAAACAGAGTGCCTAGGTGGCACGATAGGTTAAGTACCCCAAGTTTGGTTAGAGCTCAGGTCGTGGTCTCCTGATTTGATTTGTGACTTTGAGATCAGCATCCAGATTGGAATCCTGCTTGGAATTCTATTTCTCCCTCTCCTCTTTTTCTGCCCTTCCTACATATCCCTCCGCACGCACACACATTCTCCCTCTCAACATAAATAAACTTAAAAAAAAAATAAAAATAGAAACATAAGTAAGATCATGTTACTCCTCTGCCTTAAACACACACACACACACACACACACACACACACACACACACTCCTTCAGTGGTTTCCTGTTCAAAATAAGAGCCAATGTCCTTATATAAGTTTAAGGTCCCAAGCCCCTTGGTGGCTCAGTTGGTTAAGTATTCGACTTCAGTTCAGGTCATGATCTTGCAGTTTGTGGGTTCAAGCCCCAGATTGGGCTCTGTGCTGACAGCTCAGAGCCCAGAGCCTGCTTCAGATTGTGTCTCCCTCTCTCTCTCTACCCGTCTCTTGCATGCTGTCTCTCATTCTCTCTCTAAAATAACATTTACAAAGATTAAAGCCCTACAAACACTGGTCCTTGCTTACTTGTCTAACTTTACGTTTCACCTTGTTGCTATCTCTGCTTCAGTCACACTGCTTCTCTTACTTTTAGTAATAAGCTTCAGACTTCCACTTGCTGTTCTCAGTTTTTGGAATGTCTTTTCATCAATATCAGCATTGCTTTTCTTTTTTAATCTTTTAGTCCTTAATGTCATCTTCTTGATCAAGCCTTCCTTGAGACTCCACTTAAAAGAGACCTTTTTATTTGGTATTTATTATAACCTTTATATTTCTCAACTTCCTATGTTTTTTCTCCATGACACTTACCACCATCTTACCTACTTTTATTTTTACTTATATATTTATGTTTGTTTTTTATCTTCCTTCAATAGAATATAACCTCCAGGAAGGCAAGGAATTTTGTCTAGTTGGTTTCCGTTGACTATGACTTGGTATGTGCTTAGTAAATATTTGAATGAATAAATTAATAAATAAAGAAATTCACTCATAGTCCAAGCTAGTCTGTGACAGAATTAGGAAAGAGTACCTTCTCTAACTGGGGCATTAGGAAGGAGAGGAGAACAGGCTAGAAGGTGATGATCTAGAAAAAAAGGCTGATAGAAAACTACCTTCTCCGCCTTCTTTCTTTAGTATTGGTCAATAAATTGGTGGTAATTTTTGACTTATACAAATGAAATAGAAGATTTGGATTCTGTGATGCCTGCTTAGAAGAGTATTCAAAGGAGAAGAACATTCCTTGGCATGCGTGTAGGATTTTGCATAGCCATCAGACACAGCCTGACGTTTACCACCATTCCCAATTTCTCTTACTAGACACAAGGGC
>NC_043704.1:31558823-31649882 GCF_006229205.1 Suricata suricatta | reverse complement strand
CTCATCTTCAAGATCATCTGAGACAGCAAGGCAGTGGTAAGCACTTTTGTTCAGCACAGGATATTTGTTTATAAAGTACAAATATCTCAAATGTACCCTTGCTCTCGTATTCCATAAAACGTTTCCCAGTGAAAACAAAGTAACAGGAAAGCTTTTAGAACAAGTCATGTTTGACTTTTAAAGTCTTCCTTGCCTTAGAAAATGACAAAGATGGCTGCCAGAGACAGTCACCCACCACTTCCCCAAACTAATGCTTCTTTCCCAACTAGGCCTCATTCTGTCCTATAATGATAAGTCTAAGACACTGAAATGAATGCTAAGGACACACTCACAGTTTCTCAATGTTGGCTGGACATTAGATTCACTCATGGAGCTTTAAAAATACTCATAATTGGTTTTCACTCAGAACAATTAAATCACAATCTCCAGAGTACAATTTAAGAGCTCCCTAGATTGATCTAATGTGCACTTTGGCTATAGGTTCACTATTGTGGTGTTTAGTAGAACTACCTTAGGACAGACTGTGTGCTTATAGGGAACAGTGCAGAGAAAAGGGAAGAAATTTACTTTTGGCTCAGACGTCATATTAGGATCTTTACATATATCTTAAATATTCCTTAGAATAAAACTTCATGGTAAATAGTTATATTCCTACATTAAAATGGATGGGAATTAAGTTGAACATATGGGAAATAGATTCTACTCTGTAGTGCTGCTGAACTCCGTTTTATTGAACAAGGACACTTCCCAGGAATATTGCACTTTCTGAAACCAGCAGTGTTTAAGCAAATAGTCAAATAACATAAATAAAAGGGTTGAAATAGATCAACAAACTACGGTCTATGGGTCAAATTCAGCCACTGCCTGTTTTCTCAATAAAGTTTTATGGGAAATCAGTCACACCTAGTCAGTTATTTTTTTCTAGGAGTACACTCACGCTACAATAGCACTGGTGAGCAGTTGTGACACAGACTGTATGGCCAGCTGAAGTTGAAAATATTTATACTATCTGGACTTTTACAGAAAAGTTTGCTGACCCATCACCAGCTGATCTGTAGCCTTTTTTAAGCCATGAAGGTCAAGAAACTAAAAAATTACTAAATTACAAATCATTTCATGGTCTTTTTCAAAAGTGAAATACCATCTAAGTTATCATAATATGATCTCAGAAATGTTGCAAATTTAATATCAGCAATGCATGTGAAGTATACATGCTACCTACCTATGCTTTTTCCCCCCTAATCTCAAAAGGGATGTTCATTTCAAAAGCATTAATGAGGGGCGCCTGAGTGGCTCAGTCAGTTAAGTGTCCGGCTTTGGCTCAGGTCATGATCTCGCAGTTTGTGGGTTCGAGGCCCGCATCAGGCTCTGTGCTGACCACTCAGAGCATGGAGCCTGCTTCAGATTCTGTGTCACCCTCTCTCTCTACCCCTGTCCTGCTTGCTCTCTGTCTCTCTCTGTCTCAAAAATAAATAAACATTTAAAAATTTTTTAAAAAGCATTAATGGAAAGTACCAGAATGGCAGCAAAACCAACATTGAAAAGTGGTATGGCATACATTTCTTGGGGGTTGGTAATATAGAAAAAATTCCAGATTGTTAAAAAAAAGAGGGTGTTTTATTTAAACAAGACCATATTGCTAGATTTTCTGCCTTGTTATATAATGAGGCAACGCCTAATCTACCATAGCTACTTTAGTCTAGGTTAATGACTTGCACAGAGCACATCTCTTCAATGAGGAGATGAGGGAGAAGGAATCAAACCTACCATCTGTCATTCCTTCCCTTCGATGAGGCAATGCTGGTTGTTGGTCCATTCGCCCTCCCTTGTGTTTTTTAGTGGGCCGAGGCCTCTGACTCTGACTCAGGGCTGCACTGGTATGACTGTCAGTAGAAAATGGGCTGGTTGGTCGAGGTCTTTGAGAGGAGGTAAAAGCTTTGCCTAAAAGGAAAACAAAGGGAATGTGGTACAGAGAATGTTACAAGGCAGTGGTTGTGTCTGTCTTGTGTTTCTGCTCTTACTTGGACTATCCTATAAACTTGCCTAGAGATGCCATTTGAGATACCAAATACTGGTACATCTCCATAAAAAAATGCCCTGTTGCATTTATTTTATCCAATTGTTAGTAACCAACACACTACCCACTGAAAAGTTTTAAGCAAATGGATACAAAACAAATCCATCAGCCAAAAGTTTGATATTACTTGATTTATTATTTAACCTTGATAATCTTGGTGATAGTTTCATGGATATATGTAAACCCATGCTGCTTTTACTTCTTAAAACTAAGGTAGTTATTTCTGAAATGAATTATGTACTGTCTTTTTTGCTTCATCAAATTTTAACCTTGGAATCTTATAAACTCTCTTAGAGCACAGAAGAAATGCCCTGAAGTAATTGCACTGAAAATTTACATGAAAGGTCTGCTCAGAGACATATATTAAAGCGACCTTACCACCCCTACAAATACACGATGAATTTTACCTCTTCTACTCAATAACATTAGTGTATAGTATAGGATAGATAGCAGGTTAAAACCACCTTGCGTATCCAAAGTGCAATGTGTATTGTCTGATGATTATTATTGTATATGAGCAGACTCCAAATTCCCATTGCAAAATGAAACTGTGTTATGTCCTTTTCTTGAGCTTTAGTACATATGCAGGGAAATTTATTTTGTGAAAAGGGTAGCTAATAAATTTTCAACATTTTATGATTTCAATACAGTGTTTATTATGGTGAGAGAGGGTTGGTTTATGTGCATGTATTTATTCTCTTGTGCATGTTTTCATTTCACACAAAATTATTGTATGTAGTTACACTTTCTTATGTCAATGTGACATGATATTGCTTAATGCTTTATTAGCTATTAGCATACATGCAAGATATGCACTTATGCCTTCTAATTTATTAGTTTCTTTGCACTGTCTCAGTCCTGTGCTTACAGCTACCCACAAAAAGCACTCAGGCAACATAAAGTTTCTGACTTATGCCTTATAAAGCAAGAAAATTCAAATAACCATTATATTACAACATATTTTAGTTCGGATGCTATATGAAAAATAAACCTCTGCAATGCTTGGGGGAAATTTTTTATATCGTTTGAAGATTCCTAATGCATACTCAAAAGAAATACTGATGTCATAATTCAAAGAAAATGTCTAAGACTGGTTTTTATAACCTGAGAGTTTAGTGAAGGGTCAAAATCGTTTTTCTTCACTTTACTATTTGAATACTATCAAGATTTCAAAAATGCATTTAAAGTTTCATTAGTTTGTTTTGTAAGGTAGCTCAATTTAATTCGTATAGTAGAAACTTCTTATATGTGCATTTAAGAATTACAGTCATATAAAAACATGGCTCATGCCAAAGTTATTTTGTTTCAGTAAAACAAACACTTACAAATTACTGATCTATTATCAGAATGACTCTCATATTTATTTTGGGGAAAATAATCAGATATATGAAAAATTATAAAATTGGTCCTCAATTATTCTCAGAAATGCAAAGTAGATTATGCTAAGGAGAGATATGCATGCAGTCATCATTTTATTCAAGTGGCAAATGCAGTGGGTGTATCTTTAATTAGCATCCTTTAAAACAAATAATACATTATTGGGTTAAAATTTTAACAGGCAAACAATTAATAAGACCACCAGCCATTTGAACTGTTAGACTGACAGCCTTAGACCCAGTCACCCCATGCTGAGGAAGCCTTCCCAGAAAACGCATTTGCAGAAAGAAACGGGGCAAAGGAAAGTAATGGAGATAAAAGCTGGATAATTTTAATCACTGGGCACATTATTGATTGTGTGAGAATTTTGCAAAGTGTGAGTTATTGAAAATTTAATGGTGATCTCAGTTGCAGCTTGGCTGTAATATAGAAAGGAAGCATAATCCAATTAATCAGCAGAGCCATGAAGGGAAAGGGAAATAGAGGATAGAAGGTGGTGAGTAGGAGCCTATTCTTGGCTCTGCAAAAGTAGCATTAGAAAAGAGTTCTGGTAACGGGGGATCCCATCCGTGGTCATGCATATTAAAGAAAGCCTTGCAGTCAGACTCACTGAGGAGAAAGAACAGGAGAAAAATAGCGTGGTGTCTAAAGGATGAGATTCTCTCATGCAAAGAGTGTGGACTCAGAGTCTACCAACCTGTTCTTGTAAGGCTGGTTCCTTCCAGCCTAAAACCAGCTTTATCTGCTGCTGCCACCAGTGCTTGCGCAAAGCTGCCGCTGGCAAAGATGGAGCCATCTGAAGAGCTACCTACACTAGATCTATGACTAGAAAAGTTACGATCCTCATCAGATGCAGAGCCCCATCCATTTACCATTGAACCTAAAAACAAATGTAGTTGTCTAGTGAGTGGTATATACTGGATAGCCCATCTGCTTGTACACACTCTGCTAAGGAACAAAGAGGCTGCCTCAGTCCCTCACTCCTCCCTGAGGCAAGTCTGGGTTCATCACGACTTCTTTAGCCACATGCAAGCATCATCCATGTTTTAAACATTCCCATTGCGGAAGAATGAATCTCATTTAAAACCTGTATCTGTTTGTAACACACAAACAGAACGTGTTTCATATGGTTCCAGGCTTAACATTGTTTGAATCCTTACATAATCATTTTCCCAAAGAGAATTGTTATGTATGTTTTATGTCCTACCATTCAGAGAACACTTTTGTTGAAGTAAATTAGGATGTATAAAGTAAACTTATCAAGGACTCAAATGAAGAAATAGTATGACTATATCTTGAATGTAATGCAGACTCTAATTTAATTTCCACTAAATATACACTTGTATACTGTGGAAGTGCTAGAATTATTTCAAGGATTTGAAATACAAGTTTAAATAGTCAGGAAATATAACAACAAATATTATAAACCAAAAAATGTATAAATGATATTAGAGCAAACAGACTTAGAACAAAAGAAAAAAAATGTGTCTTTAAAAATTTCTATTACTCTCAAAGCTCAGGATACTTTGTTGGTATTTTAATTATTTTAAGAATTTCAGTCTTCTCTTTGCTACTAATCTTTGTCTTAGAAAATTAACCATTATGAAGAATATAATTGGCATTATTATTGATTTTTCTGCAAAATACAACATAAAGAGGAAAACAATCATGCTTTGACGTGTCAGGAGATGTAAAATCTGAACATACTGAGAAATAACTTTTATTCTTCATTTTTTGGCAAGTTATTTACAATTTTATATATTTTTTCTTAGACCAAGTCACACTGAAACCATAATCTATGACTTAATACAATTAACAATACAATATTTATTAAAGTTATATACCATTATTTATGACACAGCAACGTGTAAAGTGTGGCTTAGCCTAAATTTTTTTTAATAGTTTATTGCCAAGTTGGTTTCCATCTAGCACCCAGTGCTCTTCCCCGCAAGTGCCCCCATCCATGACCATCATCCCCTCCCCCTTAGCCTAAATTTTTAAAAAAGAGAGTGTATAGAAATATTTATAAGAAGTTAGGTTTAGCTTTCTAAATAAACCAATCACATATTCACATTAAAGAGATTAAAGTCAAGTGCCATGGGATTTCCACTCACCACCCCCACCCCCAGCCCTTTTCTCCAATGTTTAAGAGACAATAGTATAGTCAGGAGTATTGCTGTGATGAAGCATTTGTACTTGTAGTCAAGGTCCCAGCACACAGTAACACCGGTTCATGCACTTGCAAGAGAGAGAAAACAGAAACCAAAAGGGTTAGAAGAATCTGAGAAGTTAAAATGGTGTTAAGTGTAGCAGAGAAAGATAGCGTTTTGATTCTATTTGCCAAAAGCACAGGGATACACTTCTTACTTTCCAGAAAAATTCCCCTGACACAGGCCACTGCAAGGAAGGACAGATAACGCTAGCAACTGAGCCTCCTCTGAGAGATCCATTTCTGAGTTAATAATCGCAAGTCAAGGACCGATAGCCCAAGACGAAGGGAGAAATGATGTCATGGGCTTTGTAGTATAATGCTACTGAGATAAGAAGAAAAATCAAAGTGGTTCAGCCCGTGATCACCAGAGACTATGAAACCCTAGAAATGAGGATAGTTTTGAAACACGTGAAAGCTTAGTCCTGGTCCCTGCTCTGTACTGTTTTCTGTGTTTCTAAATGTCTGTTGAACATCTGCAAATAAATCTGTGCCAGCTATCTGAAATTCACACTCCAAACAAGCATCTCCAATTTCCTTCCTAAGCTCCTCCTGGTTTCCTTCTGGTCCCTTTTATCTTCCTCATCATCATCTGAATTATTTTTTTTTTTTTGATCTATCCAGGATTTGGTTCCTTACTCAAAACCTGACCTAGTCTGCCAATGCCACATTCAACAAATAAGTTAAGCATTTGAGATCCTTCAGTATCTGCTCCAGTCTCCCTTTCTAGCCCCAGACCCTCTTAATAGCCTATGTACTCCCTCCCACAGCCTGACCGACGTAGCCTTACCTCCCATTCCTTAACACACTCTTGGATTGTCACTAATTCTATGGATGGCTGTCATACCTTAAAGTCCAAATCAATATTCCTTCTATCACCTTGATTCCACCTCACGTTGAACTCTGCCTTAGGAAGAATTTTTCAATCAATATCTCTACTTCCTGTGTTTTCCAAACAGTACGCATACAGTAGCATATCAGGTCTTTACAAACTACAGTTTGTTGCCTACAAATGTTTCTTCTTCTAGACAGTGGAACACTAGAAATTACCGACTATCACTTGCTCATTTTCATATTTTTTTCTATAGGTGTTTCGCCAGTAGAAATTCAACAAACATTAGGCATACTGCATTAAATGTCTTCAACATTCTCATGATTCAGCATAATTTCTAGGTGATTCTATCCCTTGTGCTATTTCCCAGCAATGAACTTATGTTATAGAAAAAAATGTACACAAAAGAAATTCTAGAGAATATAGTAAATATGAAATATAACATCAGTCAGCTTTTGTTGATAACATGGACAATAGGAAAATAAGTGATTTATTACCCAAAAGGGAAAATTTTAAAAATTATTAATATACATAGCTTGGCTATTCTTTGATACATGTGAATACAGATATTCTTCAATATCTTACTTTCTTCAATATCTTACTCAAAGTAAGATAATAATGTTATATTAAGTGACAGTTTACCTTTTTCCCCCCTGAATTCCCCATCCACATTCAACCATCTATATTAATGTACTTAGTCCATTTTTTAAATAACTGGGTCTTTTTTTTTCCGCTTGCTGTGTGGTTCTAGCTCGAGGATTTGGCATTTTGACAAATAGTCTCTGAACCTGAAAATGGAGGAAAACTCCTATATCACAGCAGTGCTCCTAAAGAAATGCCACTCAGGAACATCTCTTAACAGAGCTAGCTTGACTTTTTCAAAAACACTCTGTTCATCTCCTGTGATATGGGTTCCTTGTATAAGGATTGCAAAGTACAAGTTTGCCAGTTCTTAAACTGATATCAACTACTTTCCTGACTTTTTATCTTTGCTCTGCGTTTATCTCGATTGCTAATGCATCTTTCCTTACCCTCAGAAAACTCTGTTATTCATAAATTTTTCTTCGATGCCTTGATTTTTCTTTTCCTGGGAAAGAAGAGTAGTATAGAAGACATGGCTTCAAGTAGGTTTTGGCCAATATTGAAACAGCACTACCTCTGTTTTCTTTACTACTCTATGTAAGAGCTAAGAAATTAGACAGTCGACTTCAGAGTTGAAGAGACATGTACCATGGCCATGGTGGACCACAGGAATCCTCATCACCCCAAGCTAAAGAGAGGCAAGTGACCTTAGGTTAGTATAGTTGAGTTCACCTTCAGAATGGAAGGCAAGAAGGAAACAAATCAAAAGAAGGCAATAAATTTTCTTTTTCCTTTGTCCCTTTGATTTTATCTTTGATAGCCCCTCTTATCTAGTTAGGTATGATATATGGAATGGGTGTGTTTGTGGGGAATATTTTTAAAGAAACTTGACAATACATCATGAACAAAAATGTATATAACATATATTAAATTTCCTCCAGGTTGTAAAATTGTTTTTTTCTCAATATTTTTTAATTTTATTTATTTTAGAGAGAGAGAGCATGAATGGAGAACAAGGGCATTGGGAAAAGAGAATCCCAATCAGGCTCCATGCTTGGTGTGGAGCCCAGTGTGGGGCTCGATCCCATGACCCTAAGATTCTGACCTGAGCCAAAATCAAGAGACAGATGCCCAACTAACTGAGCCACCCAGGCACCCTATAAAATTGTTAAAAATTATTTATTTTTTATTTTTTTATGTTTTTAAATTTATTTTTGAGAGACAGAAAGCAACAGAGAACAAGCAGGGGAGGGGCAGAAAGAGAGGGAGACACAGAATCCAAAGCAGGCTCCAGGCTCTGAGCTGTCAGCACAGAGCCTGACATGGGGCTCGAACCCATGAACCATGAGATCATGACCTGAGCTGAAGTCGGATGCTTAACCAACTGAGCCACCCTGGCACCCCTGTTAAAATTTATTTGGCAATCACTGATTTCACTCATCTGTGACTGCCATTCTTGCTCTTCAAATTTAAGCATCAAGAATTATCTAAACATATATGTAAACCATTACAAAGAAAAAGAAGACAATGATAGGAAGCAAAGAAAAACACTGATTCACGAATTAGAAAGTAAGCAAGTTTGGGGATAACTGTTTTTCTTTCATAAAGGCAAATATGAAAATAAAAATTAAAAGATAAAAACAGAGAGGGAGGCAAACCATAAGAGACTCTAAAATACAGAGAACAAACAGGGTTGCTAGAGGGGAGGTGGGTCAGGAAATGGAGAGGAAATGGTGATAGGCATTAAGAAGGCACTTGGGATGACCACTGGGGGTTGTAAATAAGTGCTGAATCACTGAGTCTACTCCTGTAACTAACTTGAATGTAAATAAATAAATTTTAAAAAATTAAAATGAACAGAAAGTGAAAGAGTTCAGGTTACAAATTATACACAATCCATCCAATTTGACATGTTGTAGTTCCACACATAATCAATCGATATTTAAACATTTAATGAAAAATGAATTTATGTCACATAGCCAAATTTATTTGTGTTTACATTTTCAATCTTCCAAAATTTTTCAGGTTTAAAGTTGCTGAAAGGCTAAAACATCTCAAATTTATTCAAGATATTAAAGAAGAACTGCATACAGGACATTAAGTTGTTGCTCAAAGTTACTGAGCAGTAAAATACCATGATAAAGTGGCATCTTGCTGTGTCTCTATTACATCTTCAGCACTAAAATTAATTTATGACCAGTCATCAATTCATTTACATATCATTTTATTCTAAATCCTTCCTTGCTGATAAATTCTTGCCCTTAGATCCATTAAGCTAGAGTAAAGTCTGTGCTTTATAATATGACCCTGTTAATTGTTGCATTACCATTTTTATGAGATACAAAAACTGGCTGTCCCCCATTTTTTCAGACAATATTTAATCCAGGAACTCTTCTATTAAATGCAATCAGTCTAACTGTCTGTTAAATAAAATCTTCAGCTCTAAGTGTCTTTGAACAAATTAATCCTAATATTGATCCCTGCTTAAATGTAGAAAAACATGTCTAATATTTAGAAATTCTTCCCTCACTCAAACGTATTGAATATGCAACAATTCCACCTGCATTCCTCAGAGAGAAAGAACGTGTAATATATATGGAAAGTAAAATAAGCAATTAAAAAAGGCTTCCTTGGGACATATGACACCTGTTAACTTGTTTCCCTCAGATGAATATATGATATTCCCCTTTTATCTGTTAAATTCTCTAGTAAATATTTAATTCCTTTTTAAATACATCACAGCTGTTGAAGTAGTCTAAGAGAATGATTTCATTATTTTTAGCATTCTCTCTGAAATTCTCCTAATACTATAATATTTTCCTTAAGTTTTTGCAACAAAAACAAGGCATCAGGTCACACTTTTAAGTGGCCAATTCTCTAAAAGCTGTGTGGTCGAGTAAGGTGGTGAGGTGGCCAGGTTTTATTGTGTTCAAAACGATCTGGTTGGGAGTTCCAGTAAAAACCCTCAAAGGCATAAAATACAGAAAATATAGAACTGCGATTTCCTTTCAGCCGGGTTATTTATGTGGGGTCCAGCAGGGAAGGAAACTTTTATTCGCTTCACTTCATGGCTCTCAGACTCGGTTGTACTTTTTGTGATCAGTGAAGCAGTTAGAATCTTGGCTCCATGTTCTGGACACTTTCATTCTGTCCCCTCTCACATTGCCTTCTGTTTCTTTCTTCCTGTGGTGGAGTCATTAAATGCAGGAAACACTTGCCCTTGACTCCCATCATGGAAGACATAGACAAAAGTATTAACTCCTCTCTCTACTCTGTTGCCCCCAAAATGGTGGATTTGGCATTTAGGAAGAAATATGGCAAGCATAGTCCTAAACAATCCTAACTCAAATGGGAGTGTGATGTACTTTAATCAAGAGAGTTTTAGACTTTATTCCTACCAAAGAGATTTAAATTATGGCATAAATTAATTATATCCCCACAAAAAGTGCTGATACAGTTGGCTCTTGTTAGCATGAGTCACCATAACTGAATCTAGAACTAAATATAAGAAAATAAGTAATAAAATTTACAGCTAAAATTAATATTTTTACTCTTTATTAAGTGCATGGGGGGGCTAATGTTTCCAAAGATAAAATTATATGTCATATTTGTGTAAGTACATATTTATTCAAATATGTGCACACATATACACATGCACACAGAAAGGAAGAGAGAGACAGAGGAAGACAGAGATAGAAATTCGTATGTTACATAATAGACCAAGAGATCATTTTCCTTTTAAATATGTTAAATTCAGAGATTAAAAAAAAAAGTTGGTCAAATCCAGAGCAAGGATCATGGTAATTTATCTTAAAAGTAAGATACTTATTTTGAAAATTCTTTTGCCACCTATCAGGTGGGTATAACCTTAAAAGATGTTAAACCCCTCCGTGACCCAATTTCTTTATCTATAAAATGAGAACTAACATAGGGTTGTGACAGGTAAGTGATTTAATACATGTTAAAACTTTAGGACAGGGATTAGCAAACTTTCTATAAGATGCCAGATACCACATATTTGAGTCTCTGCTGTATCCTTTGTTTGTTTCATGTTTTCTTACAATCATTTAAAAATGTAGGAAACATTCTTAGCTCATGGAGTCACAATGAAAAACCAGGTCACTGCTTGGAACAGTGCCTGGTACTTACTAAGGACTATATATGTGCAAGCCAGTAGTATTCTCCCTGCTGTTGATAACATTATTATTATTATTATTATTATTATATCTGAATTCCTAGTCAACAGGTTGGAAGAAAGAGATCTGGTAAATGTTTGTTGTGGGAATAAATTAATAATATAGTCGACTTTCAAATACATTTTCCACATTACTGAGTTTTTGGAAACTGAATGTTTATTTCTCCCTAAAATCCATGTGTTAAAGCCCTACCCCCTAATGTTATTGTATTTAGAAGTGGCCTTTGGGACGTAATTAGGTTTAGATGAACTCCTGAAGGTGGGTTCACCATGACGGGATTAGCAACCTTTTAAAAAGAGACCAGAGAGTTTGCTGTCTCGCTCTGCCTGTGTGAGAAAACATGGAGATAGCTGGCTGTCAGCCAGGAGGAGAAATGGGCCAGGAACCAAATCTCCTGGCACCTAGATCTTGGACTTCCCGGCCTCCAGAACTGTGAGACATAACTGCCTTGTTGTTTCAGCCACCCAGCCTAGGGCATTTCGTTAGAGGCCTACCCAGACTAAGACACTGAGATTGTGGGATAGGCAACTACTGATACGTTCCTCTCCTCCTGCTTTTCCATTCATGGATCATTATTTCAAAAAGTAAGATGTATATCACAAATTACTTAGTTGTTTTGAAAATATTTGGAATTAGTATCATTATTTCTTTATAAAGATGGAGTCTGCATCTATTCCTTAATGTGGTTAAGCGTTGGAATGTTACATATACAAGCAAAACCTTGAATAATTGTACACACTGGCTTATTAGCCCATCTTTGTGTTATCGTTGGACTATCATTCTGGTTGGCTTTAGAGTTTCAGGGAATGGAATACAGCTGATTGTTCTGTTTAATAATAAAAATGGTTATTAGTTTCATGAAAATACAAATCTCTACCAAAGAATTTACGTGAAAGTAATGACTGAATTATTCACACCACACATGAACTTAGCATCCTGAGTAAATTATGGTAGGATTAAAATCCTCTCCTTGGGCACTTACCACTTTAAAACCATAAAAAGCCAACAGTGTCTGTTTTATTGTCCACCTTAATTAAGGCCATTAAACTAGGTTTAAGTGTCTGAAGAAAATATAAACATGTTAGAACAATATTCATCAGCATGTTGATTTCTATAACATTGGTCCATACATACATTCACCTTAGGGTCATCCCCATGTACGCTTCCATGTGCACAGACACACACATACACACACACACACACACACACACTCAAATACACTTACAATCCTATTTACACACACACACCTACACACACTCACACAGAGCTCTATATACAATCACACACACAGATATAATCACCAATCTTATAAATATTCTTTCACACACATTTATACACACTCACACTTCCTATATACACACTTTTTAAAGAAAATATACATACTTTTATTTTTATTTATATTTGCTTGCATTATACTTATATACTAGAAACAGAAAACAAATTATATCTTTGATCATACCTTCCCCACAAAATTACTGAAGAGCCAGAAAAAAAAAAGAGTTTCTTCTGGCTACTACCTGAGGACTACTTCTTTCACTGAGAAAATGTATTATTCATAGGGTAAATTCATCATGTAATACATACCTAAACACCCTGAGGTTTTTATATACTGCAGTAATTAAGCAGTGAATTCAAGTAGGAAAACAGACTGTTTTCTTAGCAATAAAAGCTGCATTTGGAATGAACTAGTTACAAGGAGAAGGCAGATTGGTTTTAACCATGTTCACATTAGACAGCCTCACATGTTACTAACAGGTGAGCATGTGAAAGTGCAACACGGCAGTCTCCTGACTTATATTTATAATATTTAATAAAAGAACTACATAGGCTATAGCTGGCCTTTTTTGTATGTTATTATTACAATTCTCACTGCATTCCTAATGGAGAAGAGTTCAGTATCATTAGTGAGATATGCAAACATATGCAGAATTTTATCCTGAAGGAGATGAGGCTAGACAGCCAGGCAAAAGGGCTTAACATAATAGTGCACTAATAAGTCAGCTCGCTGCATTCAAAGACTTAAACTTTTGCTTTGCCACCTTCAGCTGGGTCTGGATTTCAAATCGCAGCAGTTTATCTGGAGTTGTTAAGTCTTAATTAGGCTGGCAAGCAGACAGCCCCAGGTAAGCAAAACAAAAAAAATGGCTCATGCATCACACATTGTAGTATTCAGGAAGGCCTAGAGAGGAAACACGTAGGTCCTCATCCTTCTCCATCACTGTTCTAAAGAAGTTTCCATCAGCGTTGGCTGAAGTCTAACACATAGTGAAAAATCTTTGCAAGTTGAGACCATACAAACGAATTAAATGGGACAGTGGTAAACACCTAAGATGAAGATGATATTAGCAAGGTAAAGAGACTGGTGATTTTCTGAGAAGACCCAATGCCATGCAAAGGCAAGATCTACATTTGGGGTAGTTGTGTCTTTATAGTCAGGTAAGAGACATTTATGCATGTGTGTCAAAGAATAGATACTTAATGGAATAGAACGACTGAATGTTTACATTTCTCCAGATTCATTGTGTACACATGAGAATTTAAGGTTGTTGTTCTTTTTTTTTTTTTTTTTTTTAACCAAATTGGATAAACTTAAATCATTGGAAATAGGTTGCAGTCCTGGGATCATCTTAGGAGAGTAACAACTGCAACATATCTTAGTGAACAAAACCAGAGGAGGCCAGAGGATTAAACAGCAAAAATAACTATGTTACTAGGGAGAGGAGCAATTACAGAATGCAACGATATGAAATGCGTAAATGTATGGCTTATCTCGCTACACATTTTCTCCATTCTAAAAATGATACCTTGTGCAACCTTAG
Organism: Suricata suricatta; assembly: GCF_006229205.1. Classification (NCBI taxonomy): domain Eukaryota; kingdom Metazoa; phylum Chordata; class Mammalia; order Carnivora; family Herpestidae; genus Suricata; species Suricata suricatta. The sequence goes on along the minus strand of NC_043704.1, from coordinate 31,635,790 downwards.
AGAGGCTCATTCTGAAGACTTGCTTATTTTCATCAGTGAATGATTTTACAGAGTGAAATATCAAGAAGCGTTTCGAGATTGCATTCACTTTGTATGTTGCTCTTGATACACAAAATATATCATTTCTAAAAGTCAAGGTTTTTTATACAATAGACTTGGTTCCCCAGCAGAGTGAACTTTTCATGAAAGCCCTGGATATAATTGAGTTTTCTTTCATGTCTTTAAAGCTTTTTAAAATTCATGAATTTTCTTATCATTTTTGCAGCAAAGCAAAAGTATTTCCAAATCCTTTTTGAATTTTGTGTTTAATATTAACATATTTAAAATGTTATAGAAATAGCTGGAGTGGAGTAAATCTTACATAAGAAAGTGTTTGATTTTTGACGCATTTGAATGTAATAAATAGGTCAGTTATTCCTATTAAATCGGTTCCCTTACCTGTCACAGAGCTGTCTAGATTGTCCATACTGGATCTGGGCGTCTGCTCTAGTGCCCTCAGGGGCCTGGGGGTTTCTAAAGCTTCTTCCTCATCGTCAGCATCATCATCTGGAACATCTGTTTCCAAATCGGAAATCAAGGCTCCGGACATGTAACCTAATGGTGGAACTGGGGGCTGTGGAGGTTGATTATTGCTTTGAATGTGCCTAGAATTCAAATGGGGGGAGAAAGGAGAATTCATTAATAACCCACAAAATTAGAATTAGAATTAAATAGCATGTTATGGTGACTACTTTTGTCTTCCTGCTCTCTATTAACTAATTTTGGAGCTTATGGTGATTTCTTATATTTCAGCAGAGACAATGGGCTATGTATATATAACTAGTCAAAACAATAACCAGATAGACTATAACACTCTTCTATTGGTATTTATGGGGTAATATATAGAGAAAAAAATACAGACCCAGTATTTTTTGTGTAAATAAATCATCCAAAGGAGAACGGGAATATTTGTACAAATAAATATTTAAAGTGGTTTTTTTTTTTTGGTACAATAAGAATACAATAATTTTGTTTCCAATTTAGTGCGGAAGCTCTACTCAGCTTGTAGAGTCCATATGATCTTCTGGTCCTTATGAAGACAAGATGTCACATGAAGAGTTAATACCAATGACCCTTCTCCCAACCATAAGCACATAGACTGACCTACATGGCTTTCTTTCTGCAGGAAACCCTAAGAATCAGGCCACTGGTTTTTCCACTTTAACTCAGTTTAAAGTAGTAATACTACTTTGTATTCAGGCTACTTATTTGTGCCCCTGTTTTACCTACCAAAATCTAAAACACCTAAAATACATAAAACATTCATCTTAGCATTTTCTGTGTTTAGAATATTAGGTGTGCTATAAACACACCCTTTGCAATGCATGTGTAACTTAAATCTCAACTTTGTGACGTAGACAGAATTATATTATCAGCTCTGTGAAGTTCAAACTTAAGTGATTTGTTTCATATAACATGATTAGCAATATGTAGAGCTGGACACTGGGTTCATTTGATTCACTTTGTGACTACTTATGAAGTTCTTCTAGGGGTACTGGGTGGCTCAGTCAGTTAAGCGTCTGACTTTGGCTCAGGTCATGATCTCATGGTTCGGAGTTCCAGCCCCACATTGGGTTCTATGCTGACAGCTCGGAGCCTGGAGCCTGCTTCAGATTCTGTGCCTTCCTCTTACTCTGCCTCTCCCCTGCTTGCTCTCTGTCTCTCTCAAAAATAAACACGAAGAAAAAAATTCTTCTGAATTATAAAATGCCATTATATATATGTAGTTGTCATTTGTTACTTGTTATTTGTTACTGCCATTATGGAGTGAATATACCACATATCTTAACATAGTAAATCTCTTTTTTGTGTGTGTGTGTGCCCCGACACAAAGTATTTAAAAGACCTTGGCTATTTAAGGCAGATGTAAAAGTGTTAAGAATTTTTACTTGGAGATTTTGAATTAGAGATACAATGTTATTTATAATACTTGCATTTTGGGGGCAATTATTTCATTCTTCCAGAATGTATTTAACATTTTTCTCCCAAATGCATTCTTGAACTGGCAACTCTAATGTTAACACCATTCTATATTTTTCAATGTTAAAGAAATCCTAGGATGTTAGTTGCTGAAGCCACCTCAGTATCATCAAGCACACATCTATAACTTAATGGGTCAGGAATCTGAGGTCCCAAGTCATTATCTAACATTCATTATAGCTCATTTATGTAAAAGTCAGGAAGTTCCTTAACTATAAGTACAGAAAATTTTGGGTTTGATGATGACATCTTATAAATGTTGCTTCAAACAGTTTGTGAATCAAGGATGGACTGAGTCAAGTCATGAGCAAAAGAATACAAGGTGATATTCATATATACAATTCCTTCTCTAACAGTGTGCATTTTGGTCCTGAAAGAGACCGAACTGACATTCTAGTCTAGTCTAACATCATTGCTGACACTTCTTGAATGGAACAGTTATACATTAAGGTAAAAAACGTATTCCTTGAGTTCAGCAGAACTAGGAGATAAACTAAAATAGGAAAAGGGTGCAAAACATTTATAAATTATCTTCTAGTGACAAGCACTGTGCCATACACTACATGGGTCAATATGAACAGAGTCCCTGGAGATGGAGCCTAGGACTTATTATCTTTTAAGTGTTCCTCCTGCGATGTTGATGTACAGCTCAGATGAGGAGGGTATTCCATTCCTGAAGGATGAGATCCTGTGTGAGCACATAGAGGCTCATAACTTTACAGAGCGAGTCAGCAATGACACTCTGGAGGACTGTTGGACTGAACAGAAACATACTCAGAGAAACAAACAGGGTTTGTCCTATGGGTACTTGGAGCAGATGGAGAAGAACTAGTTTGTTCACTCATTCAGCAGATATTTGTGCAACACTCACTAAGGGCAGTGCTCTTCTAAGAGTGGAAAGATAGCAGTGAATAATTGAAGTGAAAATCCAAGCCCTTCTGAATAATAATAGCTATATTACAACTAGATACTGTATCCTGTCTTGTATATGAGTAAACTCATTTAGATCTTTTTTTAAGATGTTATTTTTAAGAAATCCCTACATCCAACATAGGGCTTGAACTCATAACCTCGAGATCAAGAGTCACATGCTCTACTGACTGAGCCAGGAAGAATGCATTTAATTCTCACAAAAACATAATGTTTAATATAGAATTTGGCCCTGCCCAAAGAGAAGTTAGGCTTTTGTTATGTGCTCCAGGGAGGTAATCTCTAAGTTCTCGAATGTCCTCTCTGATAGAAGTGTCTTTGTTCACCTGGTAATCTTAGGCTTCTCCAGAAAGTCCAACAATGTGATTTATGGTAGGGGCTTTTTATCACTTGATATCAGTTTACCTTCTGGAGGAGCTACAGACTGAGGTCAGCCATGTAGATAGTCAACCATGTTCTATGTGACAAAGTTGCAAGAAAGACCATGAAGCTCAAGGTTCATGTGAGTTTCCCTGTATGGTAATACTCCGTGCATATTGTCACACGTTGTTACTGGGAAAGTAAGACTTTCCACAACTCCTTTGGGAGAAGACAACTGGAAGTTCTACCTTTGGAACTTTCCCAGATTCTGTCTCATGTATCCCTTCTCTTAGCTGATTTAAATCTGTATCTTTTCAATATAATAAACAATAACTTTCAGTATAATGGCATTCAGTGAGTTCTATGGTTATTTGTAGTGAATTACTGAAACTGACGGTGGTCTTAGAGACTATGCTTTTACATTGCATATGAGCTAATTAGTATTATCATCATAATTTTACAAATGGGGGACCAAAGCACAGAAATGTTAAGCAAGTTGCTCATTGTCATACAGCTTGTAAGTAGTGACACTGCTTCTGGTCCCAACCTCAGTTGCCCTTGGTCAATTCTAGACCAGGTAATCTGGAATATCTGAGGGTCAGGCGTATGTATCAATATATTTTAAGGTTATCCAGATTACAAAATGTAGGTGAATTTGGGAACACATGAACTATAATCTGTGTCATATTACTAAAGTACATGGCCGCATTTGTCAACTTGAAGGAAATCCTCTGGCTCTTAAAGCGGTTGGCTTCCACTTAAATAGTGGTATTTTATAAAGTAGCCTGATGTAAAACAATACTGTTTAACAGTAGATTTTCTATGACCTCTGAAAAAGTATCTGACGATTGAGAAAACAATCTTTAAAAACCTCTGGTTCTGAGAAAAGATCCTATGTTCATAATAATCTTTAAACAGTATTCTTGGTTTTAGTATCTTTTTTTACATTTTTCCATACTTTTAAAATAAATAGCTCATTAACATTGAGAATCAAATATGTCTCGTTATCAACTATCCCAGTAACTAAAACTGTCAAAAAAAGGCAAATACTATTTCATAAAAATTTAACTTCAAACACATCATGGAAATCAACAGAAGATAATCAGAGGTATGTCACTGAGATTTTGTTTTCAAGAATCAGACTTAATATGTTACTATTTGAGAGAGGAGAGTGCACATGGGAAAAAATATTGTACAAAATTGTGAGAGCTGGTCCTACTTGTATTTTTTTCCATGCTTGCACAGGATACCTAAGTAGATTGCCATCAATACCTAAGGAAAGGTTATGGGTTGATTAGAAAAAAGGAATTTGGCTATTCTAAGTTTTATTTTTAATGCACTTGCTGTTACTAATATTGCTGTTTTTACTTCCTGTCTCATTTTATTCAGCCCAAAGATCTTTTAGTAACTGACCATATGTGATTTGCAGAAGCTTACATTTACATATTCACGACCACATACAGAATTAATCACAGGCCCTTTGAAGAATCTAAAAGGGGCCTTTTATTAGGCATTGGAAGTGAGTTCAAGGATAAGCTAATTGAAGCTAAATTGTAAATAAGAAAAGATTCTGGTGTAGCCAAAAGCACTTTAGCATGAAATTCAGATCTGAATTCCTGCTCTGGGTCACTCCTTGGCCAGTTATATGACTTTGATCCAGTTATTTAACATTTCCTTGGTCAATTTCGTTACCCAGACGATAGAGGAGCTGCATAAAAGCATTTCTAACCTCAGCTGAATAGTTATATGAGAACTCCTTATGAATTTCTTGTAAAAGAATATCTCCTCTATCCCTGTGTTGAAGGCCTGAATCCCCTGACCTAAAGAGAATCCTTACCATGTTTGCTTTGCTATATCGAACTGATAGGCTCTGGTCAACTCGTCCAGGTGAGCCTGCAGCATGGGCTGCATCTCTTCCCGTGGGGATGGAGTAAGGGTTGCAGTGGACTGCTGTCCGAAGGAAATAGCTGGAGAAGAGGCCACGCCCCGGACCGGAGGTGTCGGGACACGATCCTCATCTTCTTCCAGTTCATCTTCCATGCCCTGGTGTAAGTATGTTTGAACTGGTAATGGCGGGCACCAGCTATCACTGTCATAACTGAAATTAAATGAGAAAATATAAAACCTATTGACACATCCATCCATACACACACAGACACACACATTATACTGGTAATAAATCACCACCACCACCCAAAACGTTCTCTCGGTTTATTTTGTCTGGATTTCAATGTGTTGATGGGACCATAGTAAATCACCTGGCTGTTATCTTAATTTCTAATCATAATTACTACTGCTATCTCAATATCTCAATCTATTCTTAGATCTTATTAGCTAATTGTTACCCCACAGTTACAAAAGGCAATAACTTCCTAACAAAGTTACTCACGTGGAAAAACCAAATTGCTAATTAAGGACAATTAATGAATTAATTTAGTGCTTTAGTGCTTGTAGATTTAACTACTTTCTTCTCCTGTTCATCCCTGTGTACACCAATATTGATAATCAAAGATGTGTCTAAGAACTTTACTTACTCTTATTCTAGATCTATGCCAACCTTTCAGTCCATATGCCATGTCAGTCATTAAGATTTTGTGCTAAAAAATGTATTCAATGGCTCTTTGATGCTCCTGATTACCTTTCTCAGTAAAACTCATCCTTGCCTGTATATTGGCAACTAAAATCTATAAAACAGAAGTTCAAAGGCTAGCCTGAAAAAATATACATTAAGAAGGAAAATAAAAACTTCTAAGAACAGTATTTTTTTAGGGACTCTGGTAAGGGAATATAGAAAATTAACCCAAAGAGTTTTCATTGTAACACAACATCAGTGGGATTTCTTTTGCATCTTCTCCATATACTATCATTTTCATAAATCAAAAAGATCCTAGTATGCTTTAAAAAGGAGACTTAAAGGTAGGATAAGCAATATAATTGAATGTAATTGTCCTATAAATTCCACTTCTACTGAATCTTTCTCCTATACATCACCCTACTTCCATAATCACAGATCAGAATCCTTCTGAAGTGAACTAGCTCATTAGCTTGCTTTCCTAGTCTCTTGGGATGTCATCTTCATCTCTTCTCTCCTATCTTCCATGTGGACAATGGGATTATATTTCTAAAATCTTCATTCACATCACACCTATGCTTTGAATTATTCAGTGATTATTGCTAATATAAGAAAAAGTTCAAATTCAATAGCTTGGCCTAAAAAACCCTTTCCCATCTGATCAACCTATCTTTCTAGCTTAATTTCATACTCTTTCCCCAACATCAGCCTACTGTATATTTTTTCTAAACTCTGAGTCTGATTATGACAATTCTCAAACCATCCGCCTGTGAGTTCCTGCTCTTCCTTCAGGTTCAGTTCAAATGTTGTCACGTTTAGGAGGTATTTTCTGCCTCTGCCATATGGAATTGATTGCAACCAGAAAACTTATATTGTGGTACTTGCCAGATTATATTGGGATTACTTGTTTCATGTCTGTTTTCTCCTACTATTCTATGAGATCTTTAAACTTAAGAGCTTTGTAATTTTCAACTTTGCATTTCTAGCACCTAATACAGTATGGCATATAAAATATTCTCATTAAGGAAACTAAAATTAGAGTGACTATAAGTGTATGTATGTAGTCTTGATCTCTCTTACAGAAGCTAATTTGTAAATGACCAGATGATTCTTAAATATTTTTACTCGAGTGTCTTCGTTTACCTTTTTAAAACTGAATTTATTTATAAAACATACACATGGATATTTCTAGCAGCTTATTCATAATTGCCAAAACTTGGAAGCAACCAAGATGTCCTTTAGTAGGTGAATGGATAAACAAATTGACAAAATTCATCCAGGGGCCAAATTCTAAACTTTTCCAAATAAAAGAATATTATTCAGTGCTAAAAAGAAATGAAATATCAAGCCATGAAAAGAATTAATGGAAAATTAAATACACATTACTTAGTGAAAAAAGCCAATCAGAAAAGGCTACATAATGTATAATTCCAAGTATATGACATTCTGGAAAAGGCAAGACTATGGAGACAGGGAGAAGATCAGAGGTTGTCAGAAGTTAAGGGAGGAGAGGGATGAATAAGCAGAACACAGAGGACTTTTATGGCAATGAAACTGCTCTCTATAACATTGTAATGGTAGATGCATGTCATTGTACTTTGTCTTAGCACACAGAATGTACAACACTAAGAGTGAATCCTAATGTAAACCACGGACTTTGGGTGAAATTGATATATCAAGGTCCATCATTTTAACAGTGTTATCACTTTAAGCGAAACATGGATAGTGGTCGGAGCTATGCATCTCTGGGGGTGGGGGGTATTCGGGAAATCTCTGTACTTTTTGCTTAGTTTTGTACTGAACCTGAAACTGACCTAAAAAATAAAGTGTATTTAAAAAATCCTTGAACTGATCATCTGTTTATTCAACAATCATGTGTCAAGTGAGCATGTAGTCCAGAGGGGCAGACTGACACTAGACAAATAATCGACAATACCAAGTACTATAAAAACAGGGAGAGGTAGGGTGAACCTGGTTTTGGGCTAGGACAAGGCTATACTGACCACAGGAAAAGGGGATATTCTAAGTAACACATATGGTGGCCCAGAGAAAGAAAAAAAGATAACAATATTTGACAGCATCAAATAAATATTTGACAATATCAAATAGACCCTACTGGTAAGAGTGGGAAAATAAAGGGAGTTGGCCAGAGATAGGGCAGGAGAGGTGACGATATTCCAGATCATGCAGGGCCTCATCAGCCCCGAGGAGTGTAAGTGACGGACAGTCACTCAGACGTTTTCTACGGGGAATAATATCACCTTTAGCTGCCAATTTTCCTCTTTTGTTGAGGCTACCTCAATAATCTACCTCAGTGAGTTGTAAACTGAAGACCTTGTTTTGGAAATCCTGTACACTCTGATAGGAATATCCCTTCAAAATATTGTTTATATTGTAGTATAAACAGGCACCCTACAATTTTTTAGTATTAGAAGATAGCATTGGTTAAATTTGTGTTCCCATCTATTGACCAGGCAAACACCTATCTGACCTGAAAAAATACACTGCTCCAAAATGATGGCATTTTGATCTCTTTCATATGTTGGAGATCAGAGTTAGATTTCATTTGAAAAAAATAAAGTGAAAAGGTTCTTTTGTGTACAAAGTTTGCAACCCGTGGTCCCAGTTGGATTCAGTGCTTCCAGTTTTTCCCAACTAACCAATCCCACACACCACTTACAAACTGGTCTATGACATCATCAGAACTGTTTGAATAAAACATTCACTTCTGTTCATTAGATTCTGTCCATTAAATGTGTCTAAGCCTCAATCTATCTTTTTAGATGGGTTTTCCAGTTTCTCAACAAGAATGTCCTACTCGAAATAAATTGGTTTGTTTCTTTCTCCTCCTCCTCCTCCTCCTCATTATTATTTTTTTAATAAGCTTTTCCATTATGGTCTATTAGTTTAAAGAATTCAACATATTTTTAATAAGCTGAACTCCTCCAATTTCCCCTATCTTAATCTTACAATTCCTTCAAGCCACAGGCTATATCCCATATTTTTTATAAAGATTTCCCTGATAAGACCAACTAGCACTGATATATTACTCTTCTGAACTTGCACTGACATTTTTGCACATTTACTTGAAAATGGAATACACACTATGTTATACCATTCCCAACATTGGTTTATTTAACTACTGTCTAGTTTATTTTAGAATTTAACCTTTCACATATTAATAGTGTCTTTTCCTCAAGTGGATTTATGTTACATTAAAGTTATGACACTGAATTACTTCTGTTTGGCCACACCTGACATAGTACTTTAAAAATAGCAGATGATAAGCCTGTTTATTGATTTGAAATGAAAACACACAAATTGATTCATTAATAAGCATGCTCATGATTTGCAATGACATGAATAGAGGTACAGAGTATAATGCTCAGTGAAGTCGGTCAGTCAGAGAAAGATAAATGCCATATGGTTTTACTCATATGTGGAATTTAAAAAATGAGCAAAGAGAAAAAAGAAAAAGGAAGAGACAAACCAAGAAACACTCTTAGGTATAGAGAACAAACTGATGGTTACCAGAGGGGAGTGGGTAGGGAAACGGGTGAAACAGGTGATGTGGATTAAGGAGTGCATTTGTTGTGATGAGCACTGGGTATTGAATGGAAATGTTGAATCAGTATATTGTGCATCTGAAACTAAGATTACATTATATGTTAACTATATCAAAAATTAAAATAAAAAAACCCAGAATGTTTAAGATTCTTTCTGTAACTTAATTTTTGACTTTAAATGGTATATTATAAAGTCAAACAAATATATTTGAGAATCCTAAAAATTAAGACAAAAATGAAACACCTGCCCATTTTCAGTATGGAATGTGAGGGCTATTATACTTCATCTATAGCTATAATTAAATTTACTCCATAAAATATCACATTTTTGTTCCATAAATTAGAGCATGTATTTCCTTTGCTTACACTGGCTTATTGCAAGAGATTTCCTACATTTGAATAAATAAAGAACATGTTTGTATATTCAATCTTTCAATTATTCTCTAAAATTTCCCTACTTCATAAGTAGTAAACTATCCTTGCTTCCAGTAATCTAAAGGGAGTATACATAAGGAATGAAAATATGTAGACAGCATGAGAGAAACAAGAAATAATGTTATATGTATCATATGTTAAGGTTACATAGAAAAAAATTGTAATTAGTTGTACTCAACTCATGTTTTGTTATTCAAATACCATCAGGAAAAAGAGAATCTAACCAAAATTTATACAAACACATTGCATAATGTATTAAATGACTACAAAAGTTCCCAGTAGCCATTGCACGTAACTAGAATGAGTGTTTATCATCACTTTCTCTGAGTCTTTTCTACCAGGGCAGTCTAGAACTCCACCTATGCAGAACACAAGCAAAAACAACCATGGGATTCCTCTTAGAGGTTTGAGCAAGAAGAGAAAAATAGAGATGAAGATAAAAGAAAGACTGGAAGAAGGATGTGGCAGAAGAGATGAAGGAAATTTGGGACACAGAGCACATCGTATGGTGGGGAGGGTTTTTCACCCTCTCTGAGGTATCCACATCTTAATCCATTCCACAGCAACAAAGGCTTGGTTTCAGGCTGTTTCTGAAAGTAACAGATGATTCTTTAAAGGTTATCAAGGGTAGCTTTGGTTTTAGTATTTTCTTCACATTTACATATATATATCTTATTTGAGTGATGGAGTTTCAACTTTTCTTGTAGTAGCATAAAGAAGACTGTGAATATGTTCCTGATGCCAAACCAAAGGTATTTTGGGCCAACCATTCCTAGAAAAAATCTTGTTTTGTTTTGTTTTATTTACTGTCAGTGAAGTATGAGGCATCATGTTATCTGTCTTGCCTGGGTAGTAATGAGAAAGATGACAACAAATCAATGCTGCATATGAACTAAGTAGTTAAAGGCCAGATACAAATACTGAATTACTAATAAAAATACAATACAGTTCAAAACCCGCAAAAGCTTGTCAATCTCTAATTGTAGCTACAAAGAAAAACACCACATTTCTATTGAATCCCCACTGAATTCTCCCTTGCATCATATGATTACATTAAAATTACATTATATTTATAGTTAAGGGTGAATATATTGTGATACATTTTTAACCAAGCTGAGAGGGGCATATTGATCAGAGAACATTTACCATTTTTGTTTTAATATTGAATTAACAGTTATATACTTTCCTATTTGGACAATGACTTGATAACTTTTGATATTTAGTTCTGTGGGGGAAAATGGCCCAAGAAAGGCTTAGAAAGAAATTTGATAAAATCGAAGCTTTAGAAACAATATTAAACATTGTAATAAAGAAACAAGAGATAATCTTGAAAAGATTGTCTGGACTAGGTATGTTTGTTCTGGGCTAGGTATGTTTCCAAATTCTATCTCTTTCCCTCTATTCCACTGCCATTGCCTTATCTTACTGTCTTATCATTTTCATGATATTGGCTATTCTGCTTCAGTATCCCGAATATCATTTAACTGCCCTAGCCTTGTGTCCTTTAATTCATTATCCATATCCAAAGATCAGACTCCCTATATGACATACAACTCTTCACAACTGGCTTAAGACACCTTTACAGATTATCTCCTACTCTGAATATTTCAAAGTCAACAAATCTCAAACCAGTTGCTGAAGGATACACACAAGAAATTAGAATAGGATGTGATGAGTACGGCAACAGAGAAGCAAGCTTAAGGAATAAAAAAACTTCAAGAAAGGCAAGTAACCGTAATTAGAATAGGATGGGGTTTTGAAGGAAGAATGGAAAGTACTAAAGGAAAACTAATGGGGCCTTTCATTTTCATTCTCATCTTTTATTTTATTTCTATTTTTTTCCCTTTGGCTACAGAAATTTCTCTCCATCTGTACAGCAAATGGTGATTTTAGTAAATTAGTAACACTTTGTTGTAGTCATTGGTTAACAGTTTACTCTGGAGCCTAGGCTACTTTATGTTAGGGACCAATTCTCGTTATCTTTGTCCCTTTTGCTTCAGAAAGCTCAGAGCCGGCATACAGCAACCACCAAACTCTGGGTAGTATTATTTATGGATAAATGATTCAAGGTTCACCTCAACACTGAACTATCAGATTTCCCCAACCTTACCTGGCATACATGGTTATCCTTTCTAGAATGCAAAGTATTATTTTGTATACATTGCTCACCTAGGGCTTATCATGCAAAATAGTTTATGAGTGAGTGTGTGTGTGTGTGTGTGTGTGTGTGTGTGTGTGTTTTCTGTTATCTACCTACCACTCCTGTGAACCTCCTAGATGAGGGAACAGATCTTCCTGAATAACTGTGTGTTTATTTTTTTCATCTCTGTTACTTTTCTTCCTGGCGCTGGGCTTAGCACTTGTTATATACTTGAGGAAAAAAATGTGTGTTGAATAAGTTCTCAAGTATGATATATTAAAAATAACAAAAATAAAAATTATATATCTCCATAACAAGTACAGTTGCAGAATTGCTGATTGTTAAAATAAAAAATTATTAAAAACCAAGAAGTGACATCCAAACCTTCTGTTGTTTGTATTTCAAGAGAACCTTGGGGCACCTGGGTGATCTAGTCAGATAAGCATCTGACTTTGATCGCAGCTCAGGTCATGATCTTACAGTTGGTGCAATCAAGCCCCACATTAGGCTCTGTGCTGATAGCACAAAGCCTGCTTGGGATTCTTTCTCTCTCTTTCTTCCCCTCTACCACTGGTTCTCTCTCTCTCCTTCTCCCTCTCTCTTTCTCTCTTTTATAAATAACAACACCCAAAAAACACCTTAAAAAAGTATGAATTTCAAAATAAGTCATATAAACAATTCTATAGAACTCATCTGTAAAATATTCTATGTTAATATCATGAATAGCAGATCATAAAATAATCTAAGAAGTCTTTAACAATCTTTATTTTCCAATAGTAAAAAACAAAATAGTATAAAGAATATATCAAGAAAAGGATAAAGTCATCATAAGCCTACTAATTTTAATTTATTCTTGTCATATTGATTTTAAATATGTGTTGTCATTACCAATAATTGAAACAAGAACTTTGAGGTATTAACCTTTGAAAAACTGAATCCAGAGAATAAAAAAATTAAATTTTTCTGTCAGTTTACTGATAAATTAGACTTTACTATTTTTGTTAAGAGTGATAATTTTTATTCCAGGAAATACTAGGTACTTAAGGTAAATAATTCAAAGGTTCTTAAAAACCAAATTATAAGCCCCAAAGGCTTTTAGTACATATAATCAAAATATATATTTCTTTACCTAGCTAAAGTAGCCAATGGATTTTTAGACATCTTAAAAAAAAGCTTTTCTAATATCATATATTCTGACTATTAAAATAATGGTTATAGTTATAAAATAATAACTTTATGTTGATTTGAACTTGATGTTCAGAAAATAATTTATATCAAAAAAAAGTCTTCAGCAATGTATATTATTTCATTCATCAAATAAATATTTCTAATTCTACTGCTGGGTAATAAAAACAAGTGAGAAGTTTAGCATTTTTGGGGAACAAATTAGTTTTATTTCAAGGGGTAATAGCTATTATAGTCTATTTTTAAGTAGAGAGTGGGAAAAGAAAAAAAAAGATTTCAAACTACCTACAATATTCATGTGATCTGAGTTCAGAATTTTATGCTTATACATGTTTGACAGTACTATTTACTCTTCCCAATTTGCAAGCTCTATTTTCCCATTTCCTGAATTCAGCCTTGAAAATGCAGATTCCTGAGCCCTGGATATCCTCTTCTTGTGGAATACACATCTTTGTTTTTTCCCTTTGACAGGCTCCATGTGACACATGACCTGGGCACGTTTACGTTATTGATATGTATTACATAATATCAGATGCAAAATTTAACTTTCTAAAAGTTAGAAAATTTATTTCCTATTTCAAATATGAACTTTTTAAAAGTGTAAAATAATAATGATATTTATATAAATAAGAATTCTAATCCTACAGAAGGAAGTAAAGCCTTTTTGAGGAAAAGAAAGACATAGGGAAAAAATATAAAAGTATGTATATGAATATATAAGTGTGTGTGTGTGTGTACACAAGCATATCTACCTATTACCTGTGTGTATAATGTATATAGATAGTATATATGTATTATGTAATCAAAAAAAGGTAAATGAGGTAATTTGAAGGAAGCGAATGCTATGACATAAGAAGTTCCAATTAAGAAAATTAATCTGGAGATATCTAAGATAGCTCTTATTTAAAAAGAAAAGGACAGGGCAACTGGGTAAGTCAGTCAGTTAAGTGTCCAACTCTGGAGTTTTGCTCAGGCCGTGATCTCATGGTTCCTGAGTTCAAGCCCCACATCCATCTCTGTGCTGACATCAGGGAGCCTGCTCTCTCTGTAGCCCTCCCCACCCCCAACTTGTGTGTTCTTTCTCTAGTGCTCTCTCTCTCTCAAAATTAATAAATAAACTTTAAAAAAGATTTAAAAAGAAAGAAAGAAAGAAAGAAAGAAAGAAAGAAAGAAAGAAAGAAAGAAAGAAAGAAAAGGAAGCACTCAGTTGTTTTTTCAATCATTTACACATCCAACTCTTGATTTCAGCTTGGGCCATGATCTCAGTCTGTGGGATTGAGCCCCGTTTGGACTCTATGCTGACAAGTGCAGAGCCTGCTTGGGATTCTCTCCTTCACTCTCTGCCCCTCCCCCTGTCCTCGCTTTCTCTCTCTTTCATGCATGTGTGCACATAAACTCTCTCAAAATAAATAAACTTTTGAAAAATAAAAAGAAAAGAAAATGGAGCAAAGAATTATGTGCTGTGATCTTTGCATAACACAAAACAGGGAATAAAACCATTAATCAAATAAACCGAGGTGCCTTAGTATCTAAATATGTCTAAATTAAAAAAATACTTGGAAAATGAAAAGCTGCCTTTATTCTGCATTTTTCAGTTTCAGTCAAAAGCAGTTGTGACCTGGGAACTTGTGAGGAAGACAGAACAGTTAGAATGATTAAAATAGAAGAAAAAAAAAAGACTGAGTATGTTTCTCCTCACTTGCTATTTTTTTAATCAGAGAATAAAAAGTATTGATTTTTGTCTGCTTTAAACTCAATTAACACTTTAACAGAGGCAGACTAACCCTTGTGACATATTTGGGAATGAATAAGGAAATCGGTCACATTTAAAGGCCCTTGAAGGAAATTTTCCAACTTAAGAGAGGTTTTGTTACAGAGAGCATTGGCTTGAACCTCTTTCATCGTTCCAGCCCTTAAATTCCCATCAGAGCTGATGATTAAAGTCCTTACAATTACACCATGTGATGGAGCTCAACAGTGGGTGCTCCACTATGGCCAGACACCGAGTGAGAGATGATGAAGAAGGCAATTTTAATTCCCTTTTCAGCCCTGCTCAGGAGTGGCTCTTTAGTTCACAGAGCTGTGGGCACTTGCTTTCAAACTAACAAGCAATATTATAAATGGAGGCTGCATTATCATGATTGCAGACAATCTAAGGCACTTGACAGCCAAGGATTCTAAGTTCTCAATATGTGCTGTGTTGTATTTATCAGCTAAAATACAGAGGTGGTGCAAACAACAGTAGTAGGGGTGGGAGAAGGGCAGTGAGCAGGGTGGGAAGGGGGCAGGGAAAACAGTAAGAGAAACTCAGATAAAGACAAAAAAAAAAAAAGCACACTAAAGAGAAGAGGATCTCCCTGGGCATTTTGTTAGCATATAAAACAATTTACCCATTTTCTTGCTGTTCCACTGCGTAGTGTTCCAGCTCTGTACCAGGAAGGGGCTGGACTGGGGGAGGAGGTAGAGGAACATTGGCCCAGGTCGATCCATTGTTTTTCTGAGGTTTAGAAGAGTTTTTATTTTTCTTCTTTTTTCCACCTTTCCCACCTGAAAGTAATAATGCGTTTATTCAGATATACCAAATATCAGAAGAAACAGAGTCATTGGATGGGAAGATGTATTTATGCTTTTGAAACACCACCATCAGTATGTTACATTTGTTAAACACCAAAAACAATGAAATGATTAATCAGGAAATATTTTTATAAATCGCTCAAAATTATATTGTTTCTTCCCCAGTGTATGAACTACAGAGCTGAATAAACCAAAAACATGGCTGCTGGAGCAAAAGCCCACTTATTGATTTATTCTCGTCTGCTGCCTCTACGTTTTCATTGTTAGACGAAATAATGGGCCATAACAAATCTTTCAAATGTCAGATTTCAGTGCGTTTATAATGCTCTTTTGCATAATCTCTCTCAGTGGAAAATTCAGTGTCTCAGGATACAGGCTAAACTTTTCCATTAGAATTTACTCAATTTAATTAATCCAGGAGAGTACAGTTTTCTCTCAAAAGTGACTGATAAAAATCAATCAACTATAATCTGGATACTTATATATCTTTCACAATGATAAGTTTAATGTAATTTTAAACTAACGAATGGCATAATTATTTTTGCCTATAGTGAGAGTAGTTCCCAGATGTTTTAAGCATAACATTTCCTAAAATTCCAAAAAGAGGGGAATAATTAACAGAAATGCAGTAATCAGTTTCAGTACTATTGTTAATACAAATGAGTTCATGCACATAACCTGAGCAAAAAATAACTTGGCATAGCGTATGAGCCAAATTTGGAATGACTGGAGCTTGATGAAATATAAAAATAAAGGGTCATACTTTTCACTCTTCCAAAATTTAAATAAATCAAATTTCTTCCTAAATGGCCCATGGTTGATTTTAAGAACGAGTGCTTCTTAAGCAGAATAAAGGATGTTGTCCAATAGAATCCAAGTAGCTTTCTTCACCCCTACTATGGGCTATAGTTGTATTTCCAAAAATAATGGTATCGACCCCCTTGGGCTTCACTTTTTGGACCTGAAAGTTGTGAGTATCAAATACTTGCAGCAGGGGTATCAATAGATATATTACCAGAAGTTTCATCTCTTTTCTTCAACCAACTGTTAATCTTCATCAGCTAATGGCATCAGCCAATTCATAAAATTATGTATTTAGTAGTGACTTATTGGAGTGTCAGAAAGTGATGTTGCTGTTAAGCTAGACAGAGACACTGTTGCCAATTACATTTTATGTCTGCTTTCCAGGTCCTGTGTACAGATTTAAAAGCTCATCCCTAGAGAAAGAATGCTTTCTTCCTTCTTTTCACTTCCTATTCTGGGCAGAAGGAGAAGTATTTTAAGAGAAAGAAGATCAGGTATCTTCTGCTTTGGGAATAAGAGCTTAACCCTAACCCTAACCCTAACCCTAACCCTCAAAGGTTTGAAGACATATTTCTCATGTACTTGGTAAATTACTCAATAGATATGTCTTTGATTTCCAGACGTGTAAAATAGATACAAAGTTCCTACTTCTACGGGGATAGTTTGAAAGTTAAAAGAGATAAAGCACGGAAAGAGCTCAGATTATACAGAAAGCTCAATAAATGCCACTTATTATTACTCTGTTTCATTTCCTCTATCTTAGAGCAACATGGTTCTATCCATTTTTATAGCCCTTGTCAAGCCTGACTTCTCCAACCCCAATGAGCATCCCAGAAACAATCTCTCAGAATAAAAATAATAAAGTTGCTTGAATATAATTCTCTAATTCTTGATATATCTATAATTTTGTGCTTTAGATGGATGAGCCTTTATCTTTTGTTTCCTGATCATGCACCCAACTCACAAACCAGAATCATATCTTTTGTGTAGTCTCAGAACTATATTTCAATAATTAAAAGAGGAACGGGTTGGGCAATGTGTTTTTGATGACTTTTCCCCCAGTTGTGCATCCTTTATTCCTTATATACTTTTATGTGTACAATGTTTTCTTCACTTTTTACAACACTTTAAAAATGTTATATGATCACTACCAGAACTGAATGACACAAACAGAGAAGTTCTTACATCTCCAGAAGCAAATTCTATAACAGTAAACTTAATTGGACTAAACTAAAAGGGAATGATCACCTCACTCTCACCTCCAAAAGAATGCTTTCTATCAATTTAACTAATGTTATATTCAAATGTAGATGAAGTAGTTAATAGGTGATGAAATAGAGTCCTTTCTGAGTGTTTATGTGGTCCATATTCACAGAGTAAGAGGAAAAAGATTAAATGCAGTAGCTTCACTAGAAATTACTATTTCTGGAGTCTGACCCCAACTCTGCTGAAGTTCTTTTCCAAGTTCATAAAAGGCATTATCAGCTATTACAAATATCAGACTTAAAAATGACTGGGGAGAGGTGCCTTGGTGGCTCAGTCAGTGACCTGACAGGTTCTTGACTTCAGCTTAGGTCGGGATCTCATGGTTCCTGAGATAGAGTCCCTGTTGTCAGGTTCTACACTGACAGTGTAGATCCTGCTTGGGATTTTCTCTCTGTCTCTCACTCTCTCTTTCTCTCTCTTTCTTGCTTGCAGTCTCTCACTCAAAATAAATAAATAAACACTTAAAAAAAATGATTGGGGAAACAAAGCTGATTCCTAGAGGGAATTTGTGAGGGCTTTCCATCTAATGCCCACTTTCTCCTCTTTGGGGGAAATTACGGCTCTGCCATTGTGGGGAGTCTTGATGGGACTATCAATCAGTATGTTTTGTCCTTTCAGGACGAGTGGGTGGCTCAGTCCATTGAGCATTTGACTTCAGCTCAGGTCATGGTCTCACAGTTCACAAGTTCAAACCCTGCATCGGGCTCTTTGCTAACAGCTCAGAGTCTGGAGCCTGCTTCAGATTCTGTGTCTCCCTCTCTCTCTGAACCAACCAACCCCCACCCCCAGCCTCACTCATGCTCTCTCTCTCTCTCTAAAAAATAAACAAACATTAAAAAATTTTTAAAAATATATGTTTTGTCCTCCTTTAGCACGAGCTAAGAGATGGGTTCTTTGCTTGGTGGTGGGCATATGACATAGGTTAAGAAAATTAAATGTTTATCTAAGATCTTAACCTTGAGCTAAGTGAGCCACAGATTGTTGTTGTGACTTGAAGCCAAAGATCTCCAAACATTTTAAAGTGAGAACTGTCTGCATTATGTTTGATGGGAATGTATTTTGAAGACTGGCAACTATATTTCACCCATTTATTTTCAACAAAATGCAAATATTTTAATTGACATTTATGCTGAAAAAATAACTTCTTTATATAGAAAATTATAAAAGTAGCTAATTTTCAAATTAAGCATTTAACTCAATTTTTAACAATACTGGTGTACAAAAATATTTCATTATGACTACTAATATTTTGTTATATATGTGTGTATATATAATTATAATTGCATATAGCTTTGGGGAAATCTGGGTTTTCTTTTATACTTTTTAAAGGTTGTATTTTTAACACAAGTGCTCAAACCATATGTATGGAATAAACTATAAAAGTGCTTCAAAGAGGATGAGAAATTCACCGAAATAATTCAGAAATGTACAATTTTCTTTATTATTGTGATTATTTTAAATTGATTTCATTACTATGTACAAATTAAGAAAATCATATAATATGATATAATTAGATATCCACAGGGCAGTGTGATCTTAAATTTGAGCCTTAGAAAACATCTATGATTTTAAGAATAAAGCAAACTCTGTAATATTAAACTCAATTGCACTAAACTAAAAAGGAATAATCACTTCACTCTCACTTCCTAAAGAATGCTTTCTATCACCAATTTATGTAATTTTGTATTCAAATGTAGATGAAGTAGTTAATATAATTCATAGATATATATAAATGTCACTCAGGAGATTAATGGATTAAAAAAGCAGTAAGCACTATTGTGAATCGTGTTCTGCTTACAATTACTCAAAAGGTAACTTTTAAAACTCAGTGTCAATCAACATATATAGAATATTTAATGAAAGATTCACAAAAGGTCTTAGGTAATTCATGGCTTAAAATATATAGATTTTTAAAATAGGTATACTGCTTGGGACTTTACATGTCTTGATTGAAATAGGCCAAGGATATATTACTTCTTAATTATTCAGTAAAATTGCGGGACACGTTATAAATAAATGACAGTATAACTGACATACAAGGTTATTCAAAATACCCCTCGATATTATTAAGCCAGTTTAAATTCATAACAGATGTTTAAAAGTTTCTGGATTCTATAATGTATCTAATTCTACCAAGAGGTAAGAAGAGTAAATGGCTCATTGTGGAAGCAAGAGAGAGCATTAACATTTCAGACTGAAAGGGTTCTATCTCCTGAGGAAAAGTCATTTAGTAAATGTTACCCTAATGATGTAAAAGAGTTAACTCTTTAGGGTTCAGTAGCCTGTGACATATAACACACTGTAATCCTTTACTAAGAACTGTAGATTAAAAAAAATCATAAAAACAAATGTCATACCATTAACATGAGAAAGTAAGCAAATATGGTGGTGGACTGAATCGAAAGCCATCAGTCATACAATGTGCATGTTATGGTTGCAAGTTAGAGTGTGTCTCCTACAACCTCCTTATTTTAGAGGTGAGGATCCTTGAACCTAGAGGATATCAGTGCTCTTCACTATAATAGGTATATATTTCCATCCAGTGAAAATTTGCCCTGATGTGTGCTATACAATGCCTGATTGTAGATTGTTAGTTTGTCTATCTCCAATACATATTAACGTTGACAACATAAAAGAATTATCAATATGAAAGATCATAATTTTTTAAAGAAATTAATTATGAAGAACAATGTCTGATATTAATGTTCTTGGTTAGCATGGTGGCAGCACCTTCCTCTAAATAATATCATTTAATAGATAATAAATCCTATTAGCTAATATTTGGAAAAGATTTTCCACAAATAAAAAGGCACTTCCCTGGAATATTAATATTATGAAAAATGTCCCAAACAATTTGCGTTTTAGCTGAATTCATCCTTTGCTGACCACATCATGGAACTGAATTTCCTGTATGATCTTTTTTATTTTAAAGTTCTGCTGGCTTTTGAGGTAGGGTTCAAGGCAGATCGAATTCATCTGCTCTTTACTAAATAATTAGTAAAATGACACACTATTTTTGAGTAAATGCAGTGTTGTATACTTAGTACATAGTGACAGTGATTTTTATTTCCCCCCTTCCCAAAACATGATTCCATTAGGATAAACTGCTATTGCCATTTGAAAGATAAATGCCTGACAGTGAGTTGTGATTCAGTATTTCTTCACGGTTGTTAGGAACACAGGTCATATGCTGGTGACAAACAAATATTTCTCCTTACTGTGAAGAGACCAACCTGAGAGACTGCCACTCCTCTCTGAGCTGTTGTGAGAGCTGGTGGTGCTGAAATCCTGTGACTGGTTGTGTGGCATTCTATTAGACAATCCCTCAGCCAATCGGTAGTCAGGGATGTAAAGTAAGGCTAAGGGTTAAAGGGCAGAGGTCATAGTGGCATCATGTGATTAGTTCACAGCACAAGCCCATGCAGAACATGCAGTTAGCAATTCAGAAGCAGATGTCGTGGGACAGTGGAGGGAGGGATGTTTTGTCTATCCTGCCTAATGGAAGTTGAGATGGATTACCGACCACTCTATTGAAAAAGAGCTAAAAGGATGAAACCGATTGGTGTTGGAGTGTGGTGGCAGTGATGGTGGTGGTGGTGGTGGTGGTGGCGGTGGTGGTGGTGGTAGGGATTGTGCAAGGTACTGAATACACATGCCAATAATATTTTTTTAGTTTAGGTAGTGAACCTGGTAATGAGTCACTAAACTGAACAACAAATACTAATTTCTATCTCATGCACAAATGATATGAAAATAACTCCTCAGTCATAGGAACCTGACTCACCATTGTTACCTTTGTTCTGATCAGGTAGAGAATAACCAAATCCCATCAGATCTGTTTTTTGCTGAATCGAGCTTTTCCATTGTGGATCAGGCAGATCGACGGCCAATTCATGTATGCTATTGGAATGCAAGATCTGTGTTGTGGCATATGGGGTAGCCTGTGTTATTTGGCTGGAACTGTTGTAAGTGGTTTTGGTCGTGAAGTCAATGCTGCTATAAATGGCCCCATCTGAGAGCATTGTTGCTGTTTTATCCCCTTGGCCTGGAACTGGTGGCAGCACATCTGTGGTGAACATAGGGAAATGAAACAATTTAACGATGCACAGGAAGCCCCAAACTATCAGGACTGAAGATGAAAAATAAATGTGTCATGCCGCACGTTTGCATTTCAGCTGAGATGGGCTTTATGAGCCAATGAAGGGGAGATGATGTACAGCCATCGCCAAGCTCTTGGCCTCAGTGACAGGCAGGCCTACCGCTCGCCCTTCACGTCTCACTGCTTAACACATCCCTCCCCCCATTTTCCTCAACCATGAATGAGATGTTCGGACTATTTCACTACTGAAAACTGCTTTCAGTTCTTCATACTGCTTTTAGAACCAACGGCGTAGTTTAGCTCTTTACCGAAGCAATAGTAAAAGTGAATCTACAAATTATGGATGAAAACATCTTTTTTCCATTTTGATCCCAAAAGACAGAGAATATAAGTACTGAATAGATGCACATTTTCGAAAATTATACTATCCAAGCAGACTATGAGATGCATTTTTCTCAAGTCCCAACTTGCTGTTTATCTGATTTGGTTTCATAGTTCTGGTATGGAGTAGAACTGATGGAAGCATTTTTCCCCCCTCCGATGACAAAGGCAAATTTTCATGAATAAGTCATTTTCACAATACAGCAGGATTTAACTATAGGAAAAGCAATCTGAGTGATCAGTGAGTTTAATTTATGCTCCTAACTCTCAGTGAGTTTAATTTATGCTGCTAACTCTTAGAAGCGGAGAATTACAGTTTCAAGTTTTAATACAGCAGGAGTAAAATTAAATTTTAGGAACAACACTGAATATCAATCAGTCCATTTATCTTTTGGTGTGCTGAATTATCTTTACATGATGTTTTATAGTTCAGAACTTCCATCTCGCTCCTGAGCTCTTAGTTTTCCTTTTATTAGAAAAAAGATACTAGAATTAAAACAACAACAATACTACTAAATGGCAGGTTTTCAATCACATAGAGTTAAAAGTGAATCTAATGATAGTATATTCCTTAATAATCTATGTTCTGAAAGCCACACTTCATAGGACTTGAGGTCATCAACCCACTTGATTTCTGCAATTATAGGAAATTCTCAACTAGTTGTAGTAGTGTAATATTAAGTAATAAGTCTAACTACTGTGTTATCAAAACTAAATTATCATTGCAAGAAAAAAGTGGAAGCAGAAACTGAGTCAAAATATCCGAAAAGTTTTAGGCTTGATGATACCTAATAGTACTTGAAATAAAACAAAGATTCTTATAAAAATAATAATTTGGGGGCACCTGAGTGACTCAGTCAGTTGAGTGCCTGAATCTTGATTTTGGTCATGATCTCACAGTTTGTGAGACCAAGCTCTGCATCAGGCTCTGCACTGACAGTGAAGAGCCTGCTTGGGATTCTTTCTCCCCACTTCTCTCTGCTCCTCTTTTTCCCACTTGTTTCTTTAGCATTTTACGAAAGCTAAAAATTATCTTCTTCAGCCTTAGCAACAAGACATTTATTTATTTATTTATTTATTTATTTAAAGTTTATTTTTGAGAGGGCCTGAGGAGGGAAGGGGCAGAGAGAGGAGACAGAGAATCCCAAGCAGGCTCTGGGTTGTGAAAGCAGAGCCCCATGTGGGTTCTGAACCCACAAACTGTGGGATTATGACCTGAGCTGAAATCAAGAGTTGGATGATTAATCAACTGACCCACCCAGGCACCCCAGCAATAAGACATTTATAATGCATTTTGTGCACTGTATAATTTAGGTCTTTTGGAATTCTAACTTGCTTTTCAATGAAGTGGATATATACTTTATCAAAGTAAATATTTTAAATGCATATCAGTGGATTTATTAAAGATATTCAAATACATAATACTTCACAAAGTTGTACAAACAAGTAAAATTGTTTTTGTAGTTCCAGAACCCTTAACTACTTTTTGGTCCTTGTTGCTTTTACTTATAATTAGAAAGTTTGATAATGAAAAAGTGTACTTCATTTTCAAATGTCAATTTCATTTTCATTCTCAAAAACATTTCATACTTAGTAATATATCAAAATTATGAAAAGAGATCCTTCACTCTGCAGATATTTTCAGAGTGTTGTTTCTGCCACCTCTGCCATTATTCACTGATAATATTAACTGGATAGACAGGTTTCTCCAGCATGGACCCTAATTTCCCAAAACCTTGATCTTGAGACCTTCCAAAACTTTGTATTTAGACTGTGAGCCACATCAACCGCAAGTTGTTGAAATGGTTGCATGTTCACATGTTTAAAAGTGGAAAAAAGTTGCCTGAGAATCTAACCCTATAGAATGTTTTTCTGCAACAACTAAAGCTAAAGCGCCAGAAATAGACTCTCTCTTCCTGCTGTATGAAATTAGCCAGTCTTCAAGTCCAAGTGCTTCTCTATTGACTTGGGGGCTACCTATTTCCTTCAAATATTATTTGATCACTCGTACATTTTCGAAAACTCAACTGAATTATATCCAAACACAGAAATATTGAAATATCAGAAGATTCTACATGAATATCTGGGTGTAGGAAAGTACTCTATTATACCAGATGGTTGGGAACTCTGGAACAGCCTTCCTCCCACAAACAGGACATGAATAGGCGCTTCCATCTATAGGCAGGACCTTCCATTTTCCATTTCTTACAGTCGACACATACCTTTCCTGAGTGCTTTAGGCTGACTGGCACTTGTTAACAGTGGAGTTTGAAACCTATGAATTATAGAAACCCTTCCATCCAGGTGGAATCACTCCTGATTCATTTTTCAGCTTTTAGCAACTTAGTGATCTGTGCATTTATTTCTTTTGGCCTGGTACACCTTCATCCATGAATATCTCCTTCATGGGATGGTAAGATACTTAGGAATAGGAACATATGGGATTTATGTCTGGATTTCCATAATTCCTCACCTAGTGCTTTGCAGAGGGTAAGCACTCCCTGAATGATTAAATTGATCTTCTATAGTTTGTATTGACGAAATGCAGATGTGCCATAATTAGTAACTTTATTATTCAAAATACTGTTTTCCATACATTTAAACATGTATTAGTAATCTGTTCTTAAAAGGAAAATGTCAGTATCCACAAGAGTTCTTTTAAGTGAGTATAGTTATACAATCATTCATGCGAATCTACCTTGAGAATTGCAGAACAGTGCATATAAAATAACGTAGACTTTAAAATGTGTTAGACATACATTCTATACCTAGATCTCCAGTTAGTTATTTTGATAAACCTTGGTTTCTTGGCCTTTAAAATGTAAATATTATTATCAATTATCTATGCTACATATTTATTATGCAATGAAAATGAAAAAATATGTACAACAAATCCTGCCTACTCCCGGTACACTGTAAATGCTTAACATACCCATCACCCTGGAAGGAAACCTTGCAAAAACTTTTTCTTGGCCTTGATGTCCACCTGTGAAATATTTCATATCATAAAAGTGAGGTGGATATGGAAGATAAACCTTGAAAATCTGTAGATGTATCCTTTGGCTAAATTAGACTGTGACATTTTAGATATTAGTGTAGCCTGCTACAAACTGAGAAAAGCAAAAAACAAAACAAAACATTTTCCTTCTTTAGGCATTCATTTCTTGATGTTAAGACACTAATCACATACAAATATAGCAAGAAAAAGAGGCATCTAATCCTTGATAATAAAGGCTTTCAGAACAGAATTTTTTTTTTTTACAACATCATTCTGGGTAAGGTAGAGAAGTCATCTGCTCTCTTGGTGAAGAGATGCTCAGATACAGAACCCACCCATGGAAAAAATCATAGACTGTAATTATAGGGCTCAGTGTTTGGTCACTAGGAGAGGCAGCTACTTTCAGAGGCTCTGGACAAGTAAGATTTCTAAATGGGGTGGTTACAGAGGACAATCAAGAAGCTGAAGAGTCATATTTTTTATTTTCTTATTTACTACACTGATGCCTGGTCATCACGGTGTTTGTATGTCAAGCTTTGTGCTAAACCTGTATATATAATCAACCACTTAATCCTCATTGTATACCTATAAAATGGGGATTGTTATTTTCTGTATTTTATTTGAAGAATGCGAAAATTCTCCCTTTCTTAAAGTTAGTATTGACAGAATGCATACTTATGCAATAATTAGTAACTTTGTTATTTCAAGTACTATTTTAATTATATTCAAACATGCATTGGCATTCCATCAGTGAAGAGAAAATGGCAGTGTCCATAATTATTCTTCTAAGTCAGTAGGTTTATGCACTCATGTCTGTGAAATCCACATTTGAAGCTTATAATAGTGTAGCCTGGCCCTGGGTTCAGCATTAATTTCACCTAGACGTGTGGAATTCCTCTAGGAGACTCATCCACACTCACTTGGATCATAGCTCTATTCTCCTAATTAATTACCCCATTTTCTACGCTAACTCCATTCCTTACCCAGCAGCAGGCTGGATGACTTAACACTGTACTTGGATCCTAGCATTCCCCTCTTACAAATCCATTGATGCCTCTGACTACCTTTTGGACAAAAGTTTAAAGTCTCTGTGTGGCATAGAAGGTCCTCTGTTATCTGGTCTTCTGTACTTCCGTTTGATTTGTTTTTACCACTTCTGTTGTCTCGTACTTTATATTCACTAGAAAATCCATTCTTTTGTCAATTAAGTCTGTCTTTCTTATTTATAAACCTTAAATGGTTGTTTCTTCTCCACATTTACCCACAATTCTGACTAATCTCTACCTCTCCTTCAGATGTCAACTTAAGCAACACTCTGTTCCTAGAACTTTCTTACTCCCAAGGGGAAGCTTTCTCATGCTGGGTACTGGCAAGATAGCGCCAGACCATGTACCGTCGACCAAACTTTCCGCCAATGGCAAAGTCAAATATTTCTGCCAAACTAAACACTGAGATCACTGACTTCTCCAGTCTCATCTTTCTCTAAATCCACCACTCTCCTTTTGAATGGATAAAAAGGTGGCAGTAGGGAGTGTGGAATTATTTATAGTCTGTCAAATTCTGTCTCTTTATAAAGACCTGTGGAGAGGATTGTGGCACCAAATTTGGAAGACCTTAGCATATCAGCTACTTAGCACCTTTTTGTCTCTTATTTGGGCCACTCATTATCAATTGTAGAACTACATTTAAATTCTCTCTCAACATGTCTTATTTATTTAAATGTCTATGCTGCAAGATCTATGAGGATATGGACCATTTCTCTTTATATTGATTTTTTATTTTTCCCGTCTATCATAGTACCAGGAGCACAGGACATACTTGATAAATCTATGTTGAATGACATGTAGAAAATTGAAAGGACTAGTCCAAAATCCTAAGCCCTAGTTAGCAGCATAGCTCCTGATTTCACTAATCTTGCTTGTACAAATAGTCCTAAAAACAAAATTTATTATAAATATTGTCATCGTGGTTAGTAGTGACTTCCTTAAAGCTTGGTTTAACTCAAGGTCATATAGATGCAATAATTAAATATAAAATATTTAGCACTGTTCATACATGAACTATACTAATTTGAATAATGGAAGAAAATACTCTCTAGTACACGGTTTTAAAAACACGTAGAAAATCCAAGAAAACAAATGACAACATTTTGAATGACACTACTTACCTCCACGTCCAAAATTCCCAATCTCATTCGGGCCACTATTGCTATTGTTTACTGGTAAACTCGTGGCTGGCCATGAGTCAGCAAGCCATGGATAACTGGGATCACCAGCATTTAGAAGACCGGGGCGGCTAAAACAGAAATTAAAAGTAAATCAACCCATGGAGCTCAATGAGAGATATAAACACTTGTCTCATGCACAAGATTAAAGAATTTAGGAAGACTTTAATTCACGTCAAATTAAAATGGGTAGGTTCTCAAGAATTACGGAAATTCAGTGGTTGATTAAGATTATAGATAGCCTGTCAGCAGAAACAGAAGCATCCTGCCTGGAATTCTGCTGACATCCAAATGAATTCAGTTGTCTGATCTGAAACTGGTGGGAATTGGGAACATAGCAGGATCCTGAAACAAGGTTCGATGATAAATTGGCACCTCAAGGGAACAACTGTTTATAGAGTGACTGCTCAGTATCAGCCCTTTCCAAGACTTTGGGCTACTGCTTCTTTGATTCCTGCATTCCCCATATTTACCCATCCCCTATAGGCTGTAACCCCTGTTATGAGCCCTCATGCTTGATTGAGAGGCAAAGAACTTGATGAAAATTAATGAACAGTATTTATATTGTTCCATTAATAGCACGTTTCCAAATTATCTAAATTGCAAAATATTAGGGGTATATTCAAGACCTTGAAGGTAATTAAAGATTCACTGTGATCTCATCCAGCATGTGAGTACAGTGTATGAGAAAAACTTCCCTCACATCATATCTAATAAAGAATTCCTATTTTTGATATAAAAGATGGGGATCCAATTCCTTTCCAGATTATTAGCATATTTACAAAGAAATAGCAACATCTATAATCATTGTACTTTATTTTTGATAGACCATTTCTGTGCAGTCCCTAAGAGAAACATGTGTTTCTATGGAAACTGCAATAAGAAGATCCAACTGCTAACTGCTACATGCACTAGCTCTCATTATACCTAATCTCTTTTTGCTAAAATATTGATTAAATGGGAGATTGGAAGTTATTACCAGAGCCTAATTACAATCTCCATATTGGCAAAGAGAAAATAGATGAGGATATATGGGTTTGTTATCAGCTTTTATCAATTTCAATTGAGTATCCAAAGTTGTGGAATCCAGTCCTATCAATCTACAACCTATTCATCATCCATGAATCATTTACTTTGTGATCGATTATGTGTAATTGTTCACTCACAGCAATTTAGTGAGAGCCAATAAGGAGTCTTAAACAACAGCAACTTCATTTGCTAATGTCTAATTAATGCAATAAACATCCTGCTAACAAATGAACACATTCCTTGTGATATTTACTACTAATTTCTTCAGGGGCATCTGGGAGATATGAAACATCTGGACTTGATTCCTCTAAAGTGCACAACAGATAGATCATTAAACCTTGTGGTAAGCCATTTAATTCCTCCTAGAATTCTCAGACCTGTAAGTGATCGTTTATTACAATAATAGCCTCTTACTCTAGTTTTCTCAGTCCTGATTAAAAATAATAATAAAAAAGAATCTCCTTAGCATACCTCCCATTGCTAATTAGTCCTCCATCTCCTCTTTGAAATGTAACTGTTAAAAAAAAAGAAAGACACACACATACAAGTAGTCAATATTAATTATGATTAATAACAATACATATTGGTCCTTAGTTTAGAGCTGAGGCCTCTGGGATTTTAACAAAATATAATTAAC
The DNA here is from genome assembly GCF_006229205.1 of Suricata suricatta. Classification (NCBI taxonomy): domain Eukaryota; kingdom Metazoa; phylum Chordata; class Mammalia; order Carnivora; family Herpestidae; genus Suricata; species Suricata suricatta. The sequence goes on along the minus strand of NC_043704.1, from coordinate 31,606,571 downwards.
ATAATTGTACAGAGAATAAGAAACAGTGGATTGGCCCAGGGCAAAGCCATCATTTAATAGGACATCTAAAAATACTTCAAGCCAAACGTATGGTTGAGTCAAAAGGGCAATTTGTATATGGATGTCAAAAACTGTCACAACTGGAATATATAGTGGCATTGGAAGATTGACATGCATTAATGAGGGATTATCAAACCATGACATTTAATCTTACTATGTGGATGTCCTAATTAGAAGGCACAACATAAAATGCACATAATAGAAACTGAAACAAAATAGTTCACGGGGAGCCTGGGTGGTTCAATCAGTTCAACATCTGACTTCAGCTGAGGTCATGATCTCACAGTCTGTGAGTGCAAGTCCCACATTGGGCTCTGTGCTGACAGCACAGAGCCTGGAGCCTGCTTCGGATTCTACATTGCCCTGTCTGAACCCTTCCCACCTGACACTCTGTCTCTCTCTGTCTCTGAAAAATGAATAAAACTTAAAATTAAAAAAAAAGAAACAAAATCGTTTAAACAGGTAATGATATTCTGCCAGTGAGAAAGAGAAACAGGTATTGATTGATGACATATTCCTCATCATCACAGACCCTTTTAGGGACATCATAATCACTACAAGTTGAACAACTACAATTACAATAGACATAAACTACAATTAATTGAGAATAATGTGCTGAGTGCTTTGTTTTATCATCCAACCTTCACAAAAAAATAAAATTTCCAAATAATTGATACTGAATCTATTCAAATTGTATGTAATAATTGGAAAAACTGAAGTCCTTTATAAAACTCTTGAACTTATTAATTACATCAACAAGCATATCGTAGAATTACAGCTGGGGAATCCACTCCCTCCAGACACTAGATTCCATTCCACAAAGCTATCAACATAAAAATGGGTTTCAAGGGTTTGCCAAAGAATGTAAATGTCCATTAGGATCCATCATTTCTTATCCCAAACCTTTGAAAATCAAACATATTTGGCATTCAAAATGTCTCAGATCTCAGAAAGGTACTATAATGCATACTACTGGGAGGATCTAAGATAGCAATTCTATTCAAGGTGTTTTAATATGTTTGGAATAAAATATAAATATTCATGATTAGTGGGATAAAGTCTATAAATAGTTTCCCATTAGCATGGATAGAAATTTGCCTCTCAAAGAGTTAACTATAAGATCATGGGGGAAAATTTGGTGTTTAGAAGTTTAAGGATTGCAAAACAGCAATTCTGACTAAAATAAATATAGATCAGCTACACCAGTTCCTGGGGATGAAGGAAAAAAAAATGATGGCTACCAGAGGGAAGTGGGATTGGAGGAAGGGGAAAACAGGCGATGGGCATTAAAGAGTGCACTTGCTATTCTGAGCACCGGGGGTATAAGACAATGTTGAATCACTATATTATACAACTGAAACTAATATTACTTTGTATGTTAACTAACTGGAATTTAAATAAACACTTGAAACATTAAAAAAATCTAAGGAAAAAAACATTGTATAGATATGAATCCAATATATCCTATGGAAAATAAAAATTACATTTACCATGATTTCCTAATGAGTAAATGTAAAAATAAGTTTTATCAACTGATTCATATATATGTATATATATATGTGAATATATATATATTTAATTTGATACAGAGAGAAGCCACTAGTAGGGGAGAGGGACAGAGGGAGAAAACGAAAAATCTTAAGCAGGGTCCATGCTCAGTGTGGAGCCCGATGCAGGGCTTGATCCTATGACCCTGTGATCATGACTGGAGATGAAATCAAGAGTCGCTCAACTGACTGAGTCAGAATGTCAGGGGACATTATTCCCCACAAGAACTGATTCATATTTTAAATAAATAGAGCCTATATCATCACTTAAAGTATACATACAGCAAATCATTTTATTTTGAATAATCTCTCCATAATTTATCTATTCCTCAAGTTTTTGCTATGAAATACGATTGCTCTTTAAATTTGTCAATTTCCAAATGCAGCTCCTCAGTCCCTCCTAAGGTCATTCAAGAACATATCTCTCACACCATCCTAATGAGGTGATATGATCAGAGTCGTGATTCCCAGGGTCGGTCAGGACTTCAGGAACATCTTGCTGGCATCTGCACTATAATGCCTTCTCAACTTGTCAGGTAACATCTCAAGTTCATTACAAAACAGTCCTGACACATCCTTTGCATCTGCCCAGAACTGGCTACAGACAGTGCCTCAGAGAAGATGAAGGGACCCTGATGGCTTCTCTGCTTCCTGACAAACTTGATTAAGTGATGGGAATCCAGAATCAGCACTGGTCCATACCACATTGGGTCCCATTAATAACCGCTTTTAACAACAACAAAAGAATAATTAATTTGAAACAATTAAAGACAAAAATTGAGCACTAAACCTGTTAAATAAAGTCCTGATTAGGGAAAAATATGCACACAAAATGTGAAAACAATAGAGTTAATTAGCTTCCCATACATTGTGACTTTCTAGTTATGTGTTTTTTTTTAATGGACTATAGAGTGATTGTTTACTCTACTAAAAGAGAGTGAAGATAATGTCACGAATACCATTGTGATAATACAAATAAGCAGTCATTGATGGGCTACACCTCAAAATGTGTTATTTCGAAGATCTGTGGAAACAAATTAAATATTATTCTTAATTTAGATGCTCCTTTTCCCCACCCAAACTTCCTATTATTGTTAGAGCAATAAGTGATATCAGAGAAAAAAAGGGCAACTGAAGCAGAGGCACAAAAATTAAGCTGTACTTTTATATACTAATGGTAAATTCTTGATAACACATACATATTAAAGTTGTAAAGCAACACTCAAAATCTTACCGAACAGAGAGCACTTAAATGCCCATTAAGCCCTGAAAGGAAGCTCAACATTACTGAGTATTAGGGAAGTAAAAATCAAAATTAAATGAGATTCTACCTCACACCCATTAGGATGGCTACTATTCAAGACACAATAAATCATAAGTCTTGGCAAGGAGAGAAATTGGAACTGAAGTGCACTGTTGGTGGAATGTAACACAGTACTGCCATCGGGGCAAACGATAACAGTATGATGAATCTTTAAAAGTTAGAAATATAAAATTACCATATGATGTAACAATTCCATTTTTACGTATATACCCAAAACAATTGAAAGCAAGGTCTCCAAAAGATATTTGTAGACCCATGTTCATAGTACTGTTATTCACAATAGCTAAAACTTGGAAGCAATCAAAATGTCCTTGATGAATGGATAAGAAAAATGTTGTTACGTACGTACAATTCAGCTATAAGAAAAGACGAGAACTCTGACATGCTAAAACCTGGTGAAGTTGAGACATGACACTAAGTGGTATAAATAGTCACAAAAAGGCACGTACTACCCACTAATAAGAGGTACTTGGAGCCGTGAAAATCATAGACAGAAAGTAGAATGGTGGTTTTCAGGGATCAGAGCAGCGGAGGGGTAATGGGCTGTTACTGTTTCCAGGGTATAAAGTTTCAATCTGAAAGATGAGAAGAGTTCTGGAGGTGGATGGTGGTGAGGATGGTCCACTAGGAATGTTTTAATGACACCACTCTGTATACTTAAAAACAGTCAAAAAGTACATTTTACGTTATATGTATTTTAACATACAATATTGGGAAAAATATTATCAAGGTTAAATTACAGATATGTTAGAGAATGGAGTCTATGCTGAGGATTCTATACTAAATGTTATGAGTAAAATATATTTAAATATCAAAGCCTTTAGAACATATCCATTTTCTTTTATTTTTAATTTTTAATGCTTTATTTATTTTTGAGAGAGAGAGAGAGCACAAGCAGGGGAGAGACAGAGAAAGAGGGAGACAGGATCCACGAAGCAGGCTCTAGGCTCTGAGTTGTCAGCACGCAGCCCAACACGGGGCTTGAACCCATGAACCAAGAGATCATGACCTGAGCTGAGGTCAAATGCTTAACCAACTGAACCACCCAGGCACCCTGCATTTTCTATTTGTGTTCCAATCATCATTAAAATATGTTTTCAAATGTTTCTAGACAGCTTTTGGCAAAATATTCCATGAAGACTCTTATCTTTGCACCTCTGCATACCAACTATACAAAGGCAAAAATAAACAGGACTTTATATAAATGCATGACTAATTTAAATTGGTCCATAAACAGAATTAGGTATACATGACAATTCTCTATTTTATATGTTTCTATGACAAAAGAAAACCAAAAACCAAACCAAAAAAGCAATTCTAAAAAAGTTTGATTAGTTATCTTTGTAAAGAAAGAAAAAAACATATGACAAATATTCAAGTTTCTTTTTTACCACACACTCCAAACTTTTAGATTTGTTCCATTTTGAAAAGTAGATCAAAAGTAACTGAGTTGTATAGACCATGAAATGAAAAGTAGACTAGAAATAAGGACTCACAAATAAAAGTCATATATGGTGTTTTTATTAGCATTTTCTCTCCCCCTTTCTTTCTCCCTTCCTCTTCCTCCCTTCCTCCCTTTCTTCCCTTTTCTTTTCCATTCCTTTCTTTTTTTTTCTTTCTGTCTCTCTTTCCAGAAGGGAGGGAAAAAAATGCCACAACAAATTACAAGCTATTTCATCTGATTTGATCTGGTTTTCATTTCAAAAAGATATTAAACTTCCTTGAATTTAAAAGCAAGAGGGAGAGAAGGAGAGGTGCTTGGACAATTTTGCTCTGGTCATGACTTTGATAATCACAGTGCAATAACTTTGTGCTTACCAAAGATAAATTTGAAATAAGTATGAATCTTCACCAGGAATGAGTCCTTGCTAGTGTCTAAAGTTAAGAACATTCAGGGAACAACATATAGAAGTTTTTTGTTTGTTTTTTTTTTTAATCTAAAGCTAATTGGATCATGCTAAGATGTCCAAAAAGTTCTACAGACACCGTAATCTTAAATGTTTTAGAATTGCATTAAATATTTTGAATTTATTGCAATATTTATAAAGGACACAAGGTAAAGAGATTTTGCAAGTTTATGTCACACAGAAAGTACCTCTACTATTATCTGACAGGATTAATCCTAATCTCATGCCTGCTAGAATGGAGGGGGAAGGGAAATCTAACTATGTGGTAAATTGACATTTTGAGGTAAGGAAGCTTTCAGAGAGCCTATCTTTAGGAGGCCACATTTCCCTACTCCAAATGGAAACTTTAATGTTGCCAGCCAAGCCTCATTCCCTCTCCTGATAAGCTATTTCTCAAATATGAATGTAGAATAATCCTCTTTTAATAAGCATTAACTCAGCCCAGATAATCAGAGTATAAAAATTCCATCAAATCTTTTAGCTCTCTTGGATAGTTTTGTCAAATAATGTATATTTCACCAATGATTTTAAAGCTGTAGGAAGTGTTTAGCATTTCATAGTTTGCTCACTCAGTAATAAATTATTTATATTTACCAAGTTTCACATAGCCTGTTATTCTCAGAGGTAAAATAATACTCAGAAAATATCACTCGCCCCTTTAAAAATGAAAAACTATATACTTTCATTAAAAAGTTTATGACTTAAAAATTGTGAATAAGGAAACTGAACAATGTAAGTTTGAAAAGAGTCGTTAGCTTTCATGAGGATTATAAAATGGATATATACGAGCATGTATATTATATATACAATATCACTACATAGAACCCTCATGTGAGCTACATGGTTTATATTCAAACTTATGTTGTTTGTTTATCTATTCACAAACACTATTATATCTGTGATCAAACATTCACTCCAGATTTAAAAATCACCTTATATTCTCTGTGTTTTCAGCCCAAATCTTTTTCCAATTCATTTGATGCTACAACAGCTCAGGAGGTGAATTAGTCAAGCAGTCATGAACCTCACAACCAGTGACAAGTAGACTTTTAGCGCTCAGTGGAGAGTAAGATAGGTAACATTGTATGATGCTCTATGAAAGTATAAAATGATTTTACATAGAAGATAAGATAGAAGAATTCCTTTTTTGTTGTTGCTCCGGCTGCCTTTCTTTGCACTATATGCAAAGAGGTGGCATGTGACTGTATCTGAAGAATTAAATAAACGGTAAATAGGAAACAACTGAATAAAAACCTAGCATGTAACATTGCCCTAGGGAAATCTCCACCATCTGCTATGTAAAGAAATAAGATATATTCAGGCCGAATTCTCCTCTCAGATCATTTAAATATATAAGTTTGCATTTAGTAATTATTTTAAGTTTATTTATTTATTTTGAGAGAGGGGGCTGTGTCCGAGGGAGAGGAGGAGAGAGAATCCCAAGCAGGTTCTGGGCTGCCATGGGGTTCAAACCCATGAACCATGAGATCATGACCTGAGCTGAAGAGTAGGACACTTAACCAACTAAGCCACCCAGGCACTTCTCCATTTGATTCTTGATATTCATTTTTACAATGTAAGGTGTCATTCATTAGTGTTCTATGATAACTATGTTAAATCCTCCAATATATAAAATATATCAACACTGAGTAGCACTTTTTTTATTTTCCTTCCTTCTAAACATTCAAATATAATTTTCCACACGACAGATAGGCAAAGACTAGCTATAAAAGAAGTAAGTTTTTGTCCACACTGTGTGAGTGGAAAGCACCCTGCTGAGAGAATCTCCAACCTGAAAGATATTTAAATATCTTCCCACTAGTTAAAATCTTCCCTGTTCTATTTCTAATGGTGAAAGGAGATTTGGAATGAAGTAGGACAAAGGGAGTGACAAAATCAAATTTTTCCTGCTCTACAATTCTACGTAGAGCCAGTCAAGATTATTAAAATGCCTGGTTGACTGAGTTGGTCAAACAAATGACTTTGCCTCAGGTCTTTAACTCAAGGTTCCTGAGTTTGACCCCTGCATCAGGTGAGCTTGAGCCCCGCATAGGGTGAGTTTGAGCCCCACTTCGGGTGAGTCTGAGTCCCGTTTTGGGTGAGCACGGGTACCCCATTGGGTGAGATGTAGCCCTGTTTCAGGAGCCCTGCTTCGGGCTCTGTACCGATGGTGTAGAGCCTATGTGAGATTCTCTCTCTCCCTCTCTCTCTGCCCCTTACTCACCTGCACCTTCTCTTTCTCAAAAAATAAAATAAAATAATAAAATGCATGCATATATGCAAATTGCATGAGATACATATATATGCCTTAATATATATAAATTGTACCAGATATTTAAGTATAATCCATGATCACAGTTGAGGTTTGAAATAAGTGAAATATCTTATGTTACAAAACTAATCTAAATACTTGTCCCGACGTAGACTTTTTGTTTCTTGGGAGAAAAAAACACCAATGCTCTCATGAATTAACAATAAAGTTTGTACATATATAGTCATTACCGTGCAGTGAAAATGTGAAAATAATAGGCTTTCCATTTTGTGAGTAAAATGACATTTCTTTCATACTTGTAATATTTATCAGATTCCCAGAGAATTTTAATAAAAACCAAAATATAAACAGAATCAGTACAAATAAAGTATACTCTATAAGTTTTATAACACACTTCAAAGAAAGAAAAACAAATAGCCCTGTATGAAATCTTTGTGCTCTGACATGGACCATTAGCTCATGCATGAAATATCAGAAATTTAAAACTTTGATACACACTCCACTAATCATTCCTATTTAAAATCTCCATTTTTAAGATGTATAAGGACAAAAATATGAAGATTTTAACAGGTGAAGAAGGTAAGATATATATGGAGCGAGATGTGTAAAAAATTAAAGTCATATATACATTGCTAGGTACCTGTGGTTTGGATTTTCATTTGCCTCTCACTTAGAGAGAACAGCAGCTGCTAGAGGCAAATTATTAGTTGAAGGTAAATCCATTCTGAGAGGCAGCCATCTATCAATTAAGTATAAAGGTTTTGAAAAGTTGCTCTCTGGCTTGGTCTTATTCCAAAATATTTGAAGGGCATAACACCTTCTGAGTTAGCAGCCCCTCTACAAGCAGATGGGTATCAATCACAATGAGAAATGATAATAGGAAATGTTCTATTCTTATCAAGCTCAAAAACCAATAAGTTTTTCAAATTAAATGCATATGTTTTGCAAAGAACTGCTGTTAAAAACATAAAAAGAAGAAGAAAAAGAAGAACAAAGAAGTCTGATATAACTTTACTAAAAGCACAAACCTAAAAGTTAAGAGAGCTATGTTAAGGGAGTGATTGAAGGGGGAAAATAAAATGTGGATGTCTTAGACCTTTGCACTGAAACTAGTATGGCTAATCTTTAAATATTTTCAATAACGTCAAGCAAAGTGATTAACACATGCTAGTCCATGAATTAAGTCCATTCTTCCCTGTGACTAGGATGATTTGCATGTGTGTCACAGAGATGAACGGTAACATGGTGATTGAGTAAACAGATGGGCTGATGAGCAATATCTACAAGGCATGAAGGTAGAGGGCTGGACTGCAGAACACGAAGGTACATTAAATATCATGGATGTTCAAGACTCTGACACTTGGCAGTTATTACCTAGCATTCCTTGCTGGGAAGAACACCTCCCTGATGTGGTGAGACAGCACTCAGAACGATAAAGCCCAAGGGAGAAATCATCAGCAACCAGTGGGAGATGAGAATGGCAGAATGACTGCAAGTTACAATGCTTGGAATCCCCTTTCCAGTGGATACACTATACTGACTTCTCTAGTCTTTGAAGTTTATTCAAATTGTAAATAACCACCTCTATTTTGGGGGCGCCTGAGTAGCTCAGTTGGTTAAGTGTCTGACTTCGGCTCAGGTCATGATCTCAGGCGTTGGGCTCTAGGCTGACAGCTCAGAGCCTGGAGCCTGCCTTTGGGTTGTGTGTCTCCCTCTCTCTCTGACCCTCCCCTGCTCATGCTGTCTATCTCTCTCTCTCTGTCTCTCTCAAAATAAATAAAACATTAAAAAATTAAAAAATAATAACCTCTATTTTTATAAGATATAGATATGAGCCATAACATTATAATGAAGTTATCATATTTAATTGCTGTCAAACAGACAACCAAGTGGGTGCAATCCTTCCACTTTGCAGTATTTAGACATTATCAGTGGCTTAGAAGCCTACAAGCTACAGCAGCTTCTAAGCTTAATAAACTAAGAAGTGTCTGTCAAAATCAGTTATTAAGAGATTTATAAACATTTAAACTTAAAGTTAAAACTAGAAATAGAAGGCTGAATAAAATGTGTCAAGAAGTTCTAAAGTGTTTGTAGGATGATGTTAAATGAAAATTATTCCCTTCTAAATTCTAGAAAGTGTGAAATATTATGAGACAACTTATTTTTATGATTGTTGTTGTTAGAGGAAACGCTTAAAATGAATTGCAATTAAAATTATTATTAAGCATAGCTTCAATACTGAGTGCATTCTTCTAATCACTGACTTGATAATTCTGCCCCCTCCCCTAACTCTTCTGCCTGGGAAATATTTTGAAGGCCACAGTGTTTGACATCCTTGAAATTCTGTTTCAGATTCTAAAAAGAAAACACTTTTGCAAATAGGTAGAATATCTAAGATCTTCTTTTTCTTCTGCTTTCCTACTCCATTTTCTTCCTTCTAAAATGCTGATTGGTTACCTTGAAATAGACATCCCCTTTAAGTGATTATTAAGTCATTTAATTCATGCCTCATCAGTCTTATTAATTCTGATGAGATTTTTTGCTTATTTGTATTTGCCATCTGTGGCATTGCCTATTGTAATCTGCATTTTGAAATACTAAAAGCTATATTTCAAATATTTTCCTTCTGCCTAAGCATGTTAGTAATGCTCATGCCTAAATCCACCTCAGATAATGGCTGCATAGCATGCAGTTTGTGTGTGTGTGTGGGTGTGTGTTGTGCTTGTGTGTGTTTTGAAGAATTAGTTGAGAAAAAAATGGTTACACATTTATCAGTGTGTACTCTTGTTGCACTTCACTGGAGATACACACAAAAAGCTTGCCTTATGGTTATAATATAATATGATGAAAATAAATGCATTAAAGCATGTTTTTATAATTGCATTTTACAGAGCAGGTGTTTAAAACAAGCCAAAAACATCTATTCATTCATTCTTCATTCATTCATTCACTCACTCATTATTCAATTCCATTCCTTCTCTTTCATTTCATTACATTCCTAAAGATAAGAGATTTTCATAGCTACAAATAGTGTCTTACCAGCATAATTACTGAGTCCCTTTCTCTTCTTTCTTCGCCAATACAACCAGATGCTAAAACCCATCAAAATTACCCAGCAGGCACCACCAATACCAGCTATAAAGGCTGGCTGCTTCACAACATCAGTGATTTGCTCAGTTATGCTGTTATTGTTTTCAGTAATGACAACTTCATTACGTCCCCCTGTGGAAGAAATAATAGTTTTAGTAAACATTATTATGAAAGTAAACACAGGAATACATACATGGTGAACCAAAGGCAGAGAAAATTAGAAAATTTCCTATGAAGGCAGGTAATAATTGTGCTCTGAGCCTGTCAAAATTATTGATAAGCATATTTTATATGTTTCAGAAGAAGAATCAAATTATTAGTTTAAAATATGATTAAGAACATTGCTCCCTTATGTTTGGGTTTACTATGAGTAGACTCAGAACTGCTTCTTGATTTATTGCCTTGTAAATAAGTACTAAAGCAAGTGCTAGGGGGCAAAGTAAGAGCAACTTTTCTTCAGCTAAGTAAAGTATGTTTTCATATAGTCTTGCTAAAGTAAAATTTAAAAAAGCAACTACAACATTCACAGGGTATTTATAAATTGTCTTTTCTCTACAGCACTGCCTAAATTGAAATGTTCAAGATTTAAAAATATGTAATTTACTATTATCCTTAATATTCTAACATGTAATTTATTTTAATCAAACACCCTTTACTTTTGTTGGAATGTATTAAAACTACTATACAAAACAATGACAATTATGAAGTATCTTTTCATAGAGATTAGTATCTATAATTAAAATGTCACAAAAAAATAATCTCACGTATTCCCTTAAAACTAATTTGAAAATCCACTTGAAAGTTTAATTAAAAAGACAACTTTGAAATTAATCTAAAGTTATGTTACTAAAAATAAACATTTATTATTTTGAGAAAGAGAGCAAGCAGGGGAGGGGTAGAGAGAGGAAGAGATAGAATCCCAAGCAGGCTCTGTGCTGTCAGTGTAGAGCCTGACTCAGGGCTTGATCTCATGAACTGTGAGACCATGACCTGAGCTGAATTTGGGTGAGATGCTTACCCAACTGGGTCACTCAAGTGCCGCACTAAAATGAACATTTAAATCTGGACTAATATTATTCTAGAAGTAGTCATGTTTTTGACAATTTAGACCTCTCAGAGATAATTAAAATCTTAATCCACATTTTAAAATAGTTAAAAATTCATGAAATCATAGTATCATATAAAGATTTAGGTGTTTATTTAAGAGATTAAGAAATTTACACACTGGTGTAAAGTGATTTGTTATGACAACATCATATCTCATTAATTACTAATCAAATATTTTAAACAATTGAAATCAAAATATAAGTGACTAATTTCAACATATCACATCCAAGGAATGTGTGATGTTCATTGTTTTAGTTATCATAGCACTACAATACATTAGAAAGAACATGGTCTTTGAAGCTTTCTGTTTGAATATCATCCTTGTCACTTACTAGCTTAAGTAAGCAATAACCTTATGTAGGGCATTTAATCTTTTCAAGTACCTGCTTCTGCTAGTTGGCAAGAGTCCTAATCTTAAATATTTGGGAGTGTTATTTAAGAAAATGTATGTAAAGAGGCTGATAGAAACACAGTAGTTTGTTGACTCAAAATTATGACCCAGGAATGGGTAAGGGTTACTTTAAGAGCCACTCACATAACTTCAGAGATGTAAGTTGTACATTGTCCAGATGTGAGGGTCTGGAAAACCACAAATGACTTGTTTAACACTTTATTCTTTCTTCCAGGTCAAACAATTAGCCTACATTTCCCAGACTCACTTGTAGTTGAAGTGCAACAAAGTGACTGAGTTATTGGCCAATACCGCATGGGCACAAGTTATGCATACTACTTCCAGATCTGACCCATACACTACTGTGACAAGACTTGACATTCTCTCTCTTTCCTAATGTTAAATAGAAAGAAGGAATCTTTGGAGGATTCTAACCCCCTCCCCTAAGAGATGGCATAGTTATTAATCTGAAGGATTGAAATTTCCTGAATAACTGTGTGGAGTAGAAGCCCCATCCAGTCTGCTAATCCATACTAGACTGGGTTATGAATAAGAAAAAACAAACAACCTTTATTTTTTTCAGCCAATTAGTATGTAGGCTTATTTGTTATAGTTGCCAGTATTTTTCTTATACATACTTATATTCCATTACTGAAATGTTTTTTGTTGTGAATTCCAGATGTAAAATCCAGATTCACTTCCGTAATAAATTTGGTTAATTTTTCCAAAGTATCTGCCCTTAATTATTATATATATAAAAACTTAGGTAAAAATGTATTTAAAGGGGTACCTGGGTGGCTCAATTGGTTAAGCATCTGACTTCAGCTCAGGTCATAATCTCATGGTTCATGAGTTCAGGCCGTGCTGAGAGCAGAGAGCCCACATTGGATCCTCTGTCTCTCTCTCTCTCTCTCTGCCCTCCCCTGCTCATTCATTCACTTTCAATTATAAACATCTTAAAATACGTATTTAAACTGAGCTCGTACTTTCAATATAAGACATACACATATCTGGTCATTAAGAAAGAGAACAAACACCTTATAGACCAAGTGAAAAGAAAATTTGTCTTTCCTTTGTGTAAAAGGTACATAACATATCATATTTGATATAGTGTATTATATATTTTTTACCCAAGGTTTATTACTATTTCTTATGCTTATGGTATTTTTGAAACAATGTTGTCAGTTGGACTAATTAGAGCATAGACAAGGGATGCGTGTGACCTGTAACGCTCCATTGTTCTTGCAGACAAAAAATATAATGAAATGTAATGTCTTCCTCCCATTGGAGAGTAATGAAGAACAAAACTAATTTGTGGGACTAAAAATTAATTAGACACATCAGATTCGATTGTACCTATTACTGTGAAAGTTTGCAGCCGTTCCACATATTATTACCAACTATGTAAGGTAAGCATTAAATGTCCAAATGGTTAAAGAAAAAATAGCTATATTATTAAACAAGATTACTGGGAAGTCAATGTGTTACATGGCATACTCTTTGATGCTTACAAAAATAAATATATGTGGTTGCATTTCTCTCTGTGTAAGTGCAACGGTATAAAACTATCGACACTTAGAGGTAAAAGTCCTCTCACCAGTGGAAAATACAGACAAAGGAACAATTTTGCTTTTAAACTTGTGTAAGGCTATTTTTATATCTATACAATATTTTAATTAATATTCCCTTAATGGAACTTTCTGGAATAAAAACTAAACTGAGAAGAAATAGATGAAACAGTACGTAGTCTGGCATGAGACAAATCTAAAATTATCAGCCATAAATTACATCAAATGCCAATACATGATTTAATTAAAGCGAAGTGGAAATGAGGTAGAGCTTGAATCACTTTGAGTTCTGTGTCTAGTACTGAATAGACAATAGCGAAAGCACAGATTGAAACAGAGAAAAGAGATTAGCCATCACTAAATCACTTTTTAACTAAGGAATAACAGTTGTGTAGATAAGGTTATCAGACAAGATGTTAAGGTAGATGTGCTGGAGTAATTAAAGAAACAATTAAAGGCTTCTTCAGTACAACAGTAGATATCAAAAAGAAATAAATCTTTTGAGGACAAATAGCCTTTTCTGCATTGAATCGTGAATGTGGGTGTGCATGTGTGTGTGTTTTTATGTGTGAGTGCATGTATTTACTTTTAATTCTATTTGATTACATCTTGAGTATTGCATATTCTTGGTGCTTAAACAGAAGTTAGAGATATTATTGATTGCATTATTTTTTCATAGAAAATTTGGAAACAGTTATCTGATACACTAAAAACACCCAAAAGGTACGAATTATACATTTGAACACACTTAGTCTTTTTAAAATGATAGGGATTTAAGAAAATTTTCTTTTTTATTTAAAATACTCTAAATTAGTTTTCTTTTTTAAAGTTACTATACAATTGTTAAATTCCTAACTGACATGACAGGAGAGCTTGGTTAGAAGGTATTCTTGTAATGTTTTACTTGATTCCAAGTGTAATAAATCCCCCAAATATAAACAACAACACCAGCAGTCCTACAAAAATATAAAAAGAAAACCCTTCCCTTGCTTGAGAATTTTACTTATTAATAAAGGTAATAGGATAAACAGAAAAGAAAAATATAGAACCTTGATAATCTTTGAATTAGAAATATTATATTTCACGTATGCAAGTGAAATTTGTTTACTTAGTGGTTCTCAGAAAACAATGCTTTTTAAAGATGTTTCATAAACTTTTTTTCAGAGTAAAATTAATGGCTTACTTCTAAATTATATACATATGTATAAAACACACACACTATATATATAATACACATACACACTATATATATGTCAGTTAAATCCTTTTGGGTGTACCTGTATTTCTCTCTTATTCCAATTTATTTTAGAAAATCTCAGTAGGGCAAGACTGTAGGTTCCCCTCAGGTTAAGAAATTAATTCAGTCTGTATGACTAATTAAGAAAGGGAAGGCAATTTAAAGGAACATTAATACTATAACTTTTCTCTTTAATGCCTTTAATATATAAACGAACAAAAACTTAGAGAATATAAAAAATCAACAATATGACTGAATATTAAATCTCTTTATATTCAATAAATATTTTGTAATAAGACACAATTTACCACAAATTGGCAGTGTACCCTGTGTGTATCATTTCAAAAATAAAACAAACAGAAAATAATGGACCTGGCATATTCTTTTTTATTTTTAATGTGATTTTTGAGAGAGAGAGAGCAAGGGAGGGACAGAGAGAGGGGACACAGAGGATTTAAAGTGGGCTTTATGCTGACAGCAGAGAACCTGAAAAGGGGCTTGAACTCACCACCTACGAGATCCTGACCTGAGCAAAAGTTGGAAGCTTAACCAATTTAACCATCCTGGTTCCCCCAGTACATTCTATAGTATAAAACTCTGAGCAAGTATTCTTAAAATATGCAAACTCTAGGAAGAGTATTTTTTTTAAATTAAAGATACTAATAACTAAATGAAAGCAGAAAGAACTGAAAGGATTTGTCTCTTGAAAGCAGAGAACTTTTCTAGGGGAAATCTGCACTTTTGAGGCTTCCTTTCCCTCTTAAAGATTTCAATCTCCACAGTGCTGGGCAGCTAGAATCCAAGCTGAAATCTTCAATTTTACTGGTCTGAGGTGTCAGAAGACAGTATTCTGAGATGAGAGAGTGACTGAAAATTTTCATGGGAAGCCATGTGAAACAGTCACAGAAGAAAGATGTTACCAAATCCCCATGTGCCCTGTCCCTCCCATCTAAGGTTAACTCTTAACTGCATGCAGAATCAAGATTCCAAGAATCTGGTGAAAATCAAAAGCTAGAAAGCTGATAAGGCTGAACAGACTTTCAGCTGATGTCCACTGCAGAGAAGATTGTATTCAAACCTCCAATTTCATCAAGTTGGGAAAACAGATAAACATATTAGGCTTTTCACAGAACCCTCTTGTGAGCCATGACTTAGAAGTACATATCATGCTGAAATTTTGCTTGAGATTCAGGTCAAATATCAGCAGTCCTATACTAACACATGTAAAATTCAAGCCACCACAGGATTAAAATGATCAGCCAGTAACATAACTTACTTTAAAACAAAACCCAACATTCTTAAGAATATCACAAAATTTTATGCTATGCATCTGCAGTATCTAGTATACAGTAAAATATAACTACTAACCATGGAAAAACAAGCAAAATAAAAACAGCAAAAAAAAAAAGAAAGAAAAAAAGAAAGACACAAACAACCGGAAAACTATGACCAAAGGTTAAGAGAAAAGGTAATAAATTGAAACAGACCCTAAGACGATGCACATGTTGAAATTAGGAGACCAGGACTTTAAAGTGGCAATTACAATTTGTTCATGAACTTAAATTAATAAATAGAGTCAGAATGAATGAATACATGGGGAATGGAAAATGTAAAAGAAAACAAATGGAAATTCTAGCACACAAAAGTGTATTATATAAAATTAGTAATTCACCGGATACTTCTATTTCTTCCCATAAGGAAATAACAGGTATGGGACATGTGACCCTACCATAAATAAGTAGAACACTTGGCAAAATATATAAAACAAATTGGAAGCATTGTGAAAAAAGGGAAATAAACAGGGGAGACCATATTATTCTCATAGCTTTTGATCTGAAGATAATACTACAATGTGATTCAGTGAAGGGGAGCCCAGTTGTGGCTAAACAGCACTCCTGAGTTAAAAAAAATAGAGGAATTCAAGGACACTGAGGAAATTGAATTTATGGAACAAAATATCTGAAAAAAATTGGCTAACATAAAAAATGAATGAGTAACATAAAATATTTTCCTTAGTTTTAAATTACATAAAGATACTGATGTAAAGCAAAGCAAATAATAATAACTTAGTTTGTATATTGGTGTTTAATACATGTGTAAGAGTAAAATTATAATAATAGGAAAAATATTGAGAGCAAGGGAAATGGAATTATATTTTTTATATCCTTATAGTCAAATCCTAGAGTAACCACTATTAAAAATGTTATACCTAAGAATGCAATAGTAGATAAAAAATATAATATAGAAAATTATTTAATTCATCCAAAAGAAATCAGGAAATTAGGAATAGGAATAGAGTTAGGTAGAAAACAAATAGCAAGATGGTAATTCTAAGCCAAAACACATCACTAATTGCATTAAAGATAATAGCCTAAGCACTCCAATTAAGAGGCAAAGACTGTCATAGTTAAATAAAAAAAAATTAAAGGTTTATTTTTGAGAGAGAAAGCCAGAGCACGAGCAGGGGAGGGGCAAAGAGAGAGGAAGACACAGAATCTGAAGCAGTATCCAGGCTCTTAGCTGTCAGCACAGAGCCTGATGCAGGGCTTGAACTCATCAACTATGAGTTCATGACCTGAGCTGAAGTTGGATGCTTAACTGACTAAGCCAGCCAGGTGCTCCAAGACTGTCATATTGCATTTAAAAAAAGAGTTAACACACAATTTAAATAGCAGAAATGTACAGTTTCTCTGTAAAAGGATGGGAAAAGAAAACAAACCATGCAAACAGTTATGTAGCTATACTAATATTAGACAGAGTCAATTTCAAGAAAAAGAATCTCACTGTCTTATAAAGTGGGGCATTCCATTATGATAAAGGGTAAGTTATTAATAAGATATAATAATCCTAAAATGTATTCACTTAAAAGGAGTAGCAAAAACAAAAACTTATACGTGGAATGGAGAAATATACAAATCTTTAATTATAATAAATTTCCAGACTCCTTTCTCATTTAAAGAATCAATAGGCAGAAAATCAGTAAAGACCTGAATAATACTACCAACTAATTTGACATGACATTTGTAGAACATTCCACTGCAGAACAGAAATATATACATACTTTTCAAATGCACATGGAGCACTCATTAAAACCAATTGCTGGTTCATAAAATTATTTTCCATAATTAAAGGCTAAATTCATACAACACACATTCCTGACCCCAATGGAATTAAATTATAAATCAGAAAGAAAAACCTATCTGGAAAATCCCAAAACATTTGGAAATATAATGATACACTTCCAAATAACCTCTACAGTGTAAAAGAAATCCTTAGGGGAAGTGTAAAGTATTTTCAACATTATGATAAATGAAAACATAACACCTCAAAATGCGTAAGATTCAGCTGAACATTTCTTAGTGAGAAATGTATAACTTTATGTATTCATATTAGAAAAGAATAAAGGTCCAAATTATTGATATAAATATCTATCTTAAGAAGCAACATAAAAGTAAGTAGATTAAAAAAGAGCAGAAATTTATTAGAAAGAAAATAAATAAAACAAATATAAATAGCAAAGTCAAAATTTCTACTTTTAAAAGATTAATTACATTCATAAATCCGTATCAAGGCTGCTTGAAATTGAAGGAGAGGGAGCAAAAAAAAAAGCGGGGGAGGAAAAAGAGAGAAAGAAAAAGAACACAAATTCTTAGCATTTAAGAATAAAGGAGACGACACTACTAAACATCTGAAATCATTGCAATTAAGCGTATTATAAGTAAAGAGGTTTTGCCAATAAGCCTATGATAATACATTTAACAACTTAGATGGCTTAGACAAATGAACTTACGGCAAAAACAAATACCCGTTTATCACAGACAACACAGAACTAAGAAAAATTCTAAATAAATATAAATTCATAAATATAAATTGAATACACGAAGAAATCTCTAGGCATAGATATTATCATTGATTTCTACAAAGTATTTAAGGAAGAAATAATTAAAGGCCTACAAAACCTCTTACAGACTACAGCAAAGAAAGGAATACTTCCCAATGCCTTTTATAAAGCTAACCTTCTGATTCTAAAACCTGACAATGATATTAGAAGAAAGGAATCTATTGATCAATATCCCTCATGAACATAGACACAACTTTTTTTACCAGATGTTAGCAATTAGATCTAGTAATATCTGTAAAAAAACATAATATATTTTTCACCATGTGGGATTTAACCCAGAAATAAGTGCAAGATTTATTCACCTTTCAAACCATACAATAGAATTTACCATAGTAAAATAAATAAGAAAAGAGAGAGGACAGTGTTTGAATACATACAGAAAAATATGTCACAACTATTAAAATAAGTGAAGTGAAAAAGGTCGAAAGATAACAGGGCAATATATAAAATTGTTTATATATAATTCAGAACAGTTAGAAAAGGACACTTTACAAATATAATAATAATAAAATTCAAATAGGGAAAGTTTAATAGGACATGTGTTGACATACTTATTAAAATACATAAGCCTCAAACCTCTAACCACATGCAATTATTTTAAGGTGAATTATAGATGTAAGCATAAGAACTAAAAATATAAAGCTGCTAGAAGAAAATATAAGAAAATACCTTTGCTATCTGTAGGTAAGACACAATTTCTTAAAAAGCACCACACATAAAAGAAAAATATTATAAATTGTAGTTCATTAAAATTTAAAAATGTGCTGATCAAAAGACATTATTAAGAAAATAAATAAGGAATCCATAGACCAGGAGAAAATATTTGCAATACAAATATATGACAAAGAATTTGTATCCAGAGTATAAATTCTTATATCCAGTAAAAAGACAGGCAATACAATCTTAAAAAGGCAAAGATTTGGAAATTTTACATAAGAAAATACGCAAATGGCCAATAGACACATGTAAAATTGTTCAACATCACTAGCTATCAAAGAATATTGAGGTTAAAACAACAGCAAGATGGTCTTTTACACTCATTAGAAAGGCTAAAATTATGGCCTGGCAACATCAAATAATGTAGATGTAGAAAAAGGAAAGGCATATTCTTTGTTAATGAGAGTATAAAATTATACAACAATATGAAAAAGTCTTTGCAGCTTCTTATAAACTATATCAATCCTATTACCCAGAAATCCACTTCTAAATGTTTCTCTCAAGGAAATAAAAACATATGTTCTCAAAAAGACCTACAGGAGAATGTTCATTTTCTCAAGAGAAAAGCAGAGAAACAAAATATGATATATTCACCAGATTGAAGATGGCTCAGAAATAACACATATGAATTTCATAATACATACCTGAGTAAATCTCAAAACACATTGTTTAGTGAAAGCTAGACACAAAGTATTATATTTTGTCTGATTCCACTTACATATATTTCAAGAACAGGCAAACATTATCAATGCTACTAGGGAACAATTTTTTGTAATGATGATAGTTGATTTGATAGGCATTTCTTCTTGGAGCACCTGGGTGGCTTCATGGGTCAAGCATCTGACTCTTGATTTCAGCTCAGGTCATGATCTCAGGGTTTGTATGTTCGAACCCTGCATCGGGCTCTGCGCTCACAGTGCAGAGCCTGCTTGGAACTCCCTGTCTCCTTCTCTCTCTGCCTCCTCTGCTCTCTCATTCTCTCTTTCTCAAAGTAAACAAGTAAACTTAAAAACAAATAGGGATTCCTTCATTGGGATAATATATTTGGATTATAAAGTTTCTTTTGGCCTGTTTCTGATTAACTTTTGACTATTTCTGGCTAAATGGAAGTATACAGATTTGAAACATAATGCACTTTTTTCAGTAACTGCCTCATTTCCTACTATATTTCAATGGCATCAAAATTACTAATGACATTACTGGTTGAAAATTATTTTTAAACTAACTTTCAGCATTTAAAGACTTAGTGATAATAATTTAAAGAAGTTTGTGGGAATCTTAAGAGGACAAGAAATTGCTAATTATTTTTAGAAGAAACCCTCGTCAGTCAACCTACTTGCCTATATGGTGAGTTCACCTTCTCAATCACTGCTGCATATCCACTGTTAGGATATAGATTTAAAAAATCTACCTTGTTACCAGATGACTAACCTTAAAGCACAGGCCATGCACATTGGTACTTACCAATTATTATTGGCTGCGGCTCACTTTTTACTCCAATCCCTGCACTGGTACTAGCTGCAACCTCTACCCGGTACTGAATACCTGGGAATAATCCACCAATTATCACAGATCGAATGGCTGCATCCACAGTTTTGTTGATATGGAATCGTGTTTCATTCCCCAGACACCAGATCTATAGAAATGTAAAGTGAATAACAAAAGAATACAAAATTATCCTTTCTGTTAAGTTGATGAAATATTTTTTCAGTAGGAGCCAATCTATTCTATAGGCTTATAGAAGTATTTGCAAATGACATTTTCAAGAGCCTAATTTTGCAGTTTATGTGTGTGTGTGTGTGTGTGTATTAGAAAAAGAACAATAAAAAAAGGAAGAACAATAAGGGAAGCTAAAACTACGTTATGTTCCTTTATATCTTACAATAACCACTGAATGCTCATCACACAGCAATTCCCTTAACACTTCTAGAAAGTGGTCTGTGGTTGCAAACAGCCTCCGGGTATGGATTAAAAAACATAAACTCCTCTGCTTAATTTATTTATCAAGATTTATTATGCATATAATCTATTAAAATATGGTGATCATGAGTTGTAATATCCAAGGTATATAGGTGCATATCTAAGTAATTTATATTTTATTTAAGAAAATATTAATTTACCCAGAAGTAGTTAACAAGATTAATTGACCTAAGTTATAAGTATTGACTGAGATGAAATTAAAGCCAGTATTTACATTGACAGTAATAAATCTTAATATTGATCAAAACATATGTACGCACACACATACACATGCATGAGAACGAAGTGGTGACAAGTCTTTAAACACTGATGTGAGAGAACCTAGACTTTTTCCACAAGTTAGAATCACATTTTAATGCACACTGTTTTCCGTGATATGGAGATTTGTTACTGTCAAATGCATTGCAGAAAGAATTACACTGGGAATAGATATTTGTACTCATAACACATACATTTCATATTGTACCTATAGATAAATAAGTGGGAAACATACATGGTTTGTTTCTGAAACAGGTAAATTCCTGAGACTTTTTACTTAAAATAATTCCTGTGAGCTGTATATTTCTTTAATTTACACAATGATATCTAAATTATGAATGTAGGAATATTTAGGCCTTACCAAAATACACACTTTATTACCAAAAATAAGGCATTTTCATAGAGTGAGAAAGTTTACAACTTAGGACAAAAATGATCATGTTACAATCAAAATCAGGATTTGAGTAAATAGAATTTTACTTAAATTTAGTTCCAAATAATACACAGATATAACCTTAACTTCTTTAAAACACACACACACACACACACACACACACACACACACACAGAAGAATAGATCATTCTTTGCTCTTAAAACAATGTGCCCTTGTAAACCTTGTTTGCAATCCTTGTGAAACTTCATATATATAATACTTATAATTATGCTATTGTAAAACTTATTCTTGTATATCATTTTGTTATAAAGTTATGGAAATAACTTTAGGGTAAATGCTTCTGTACATTGCTTGTTTCAGTAAGTTAAACTTTCACATAAGAAAATTCTATTTTGAATTTATTTTTTTGTTATTGAAAATAGCATCTGCAATGCTTTCAGTGCAATTATTCAGCTTCATTTTACATAACAGTGATAAACTTTTGGGGTGAGGTGGGGTGTCTAGTTTTCTATTCTAATAGATCTATCTAGCATGTTAATTTTCAGATTTCCATAAATATTTATTAATAGCAAAAATCATAGTTTTGAATTTTTATAAGGTTTAATGAGGTGTTTTACTGTCGTGTGTGTTCTAATCATATCACAGCTAATCAGAATCTTATTTCTCAAAGTTAGACATCTTCTGTCTCTTAAACATCAAATGATGGCAAGAAAACAATGGATATATACTGTTTCTAAACAGCAACAAATTTATCAGTCAAAAAATGAGATAATAAACTATTTTTTGTAAGTCTTTTTTTCATAATTTGTTTTTTCAATGGCTCCCCTTCTTCAAGTGACATATTTTACAGAATCTCAATAAATTGATAAAAGCAGAGCTTAAGAGTAGGAGCTGGTGATGCCCACCCTCCTATCACTGGCCCGCCCTCCAACTTTCTAAATTTTGGAAGCACCTTTTTATGAGACCACAGTTTAAAACTATCCCTGCTAAGGCCCATTACAAAGAAATTTAGTAACAATGATACAGGAAGTTTCTGGAAGGAGATTTTCACTACGTACTCTGGTACCCAATCTCTCTAAATCTTTCAGGTTCTGAAATCATGGCACACAAAGAACCAAAAACCCAAAACCAAACACTCCATTGTTACGGTTAACTTGTGACAACTCACAAGTGAGTTTGTGTTATCTGTGTCTTGGAGGTCGGTTCTAACACCTTATGCATTTGTTTCTTTACCTGTCATACAAAGATATAGAAATTACGTTACACACAGGCTCAACATGAGTGCCTTGGAGATATGCTCCATGCATGTGACACAGAGACTTCTTTGGGAAACGTCTCTGTGAGTCTTCCTTCTTCGCTCAGGCCCTACCTTGTATTCTTGGATAATTCCATTCTGATGGTCCGGAGGAGGAGGATCCCAGGAAACACTAATACTTGTGCTATTGTGGCTTCCAACTGTCAGCACAGTGACAGATTGTGGAGGGGCACTTGGGGCTGCAGAGGAAGTAATTAGAATAAACACAAACTGTAAGTCTTGATGTGCATTAATACAGCTTATAGAATATGAAGATAAGAGCATGAAGTCTGGTTTCTAGACCTATGGATTCGCATGTAGCAGTTCTGAATTTGCATGTAGTGTTCAACAGGGACAGCTTTTCTTTCTTCTTAATGTCTTTTAAATAGAATGCATAGACTTAAAGTAAATACAACAGCTGTGCTAATATGTGCTCAATAATAAATTTAACAACTTACATTCTAATGAGTGATTTCCGTATGCCCAGCGCTAAGCTAAGTGTAATATTTAATTATCACACTAACCTCAAAAAGTAAAAACAACTCTTATCTGAAAAAGGAAAAAAGAAGGGTACTGCAAGAGACTTGTCTAAGTCAATACCAAGGCAGAATTTGAACCCAGGTACGCCTGGCTCTAGTACTTTGGTTCTTTTGATTCCCATAGGCTCTCTTTCTGGGAAAAAACCACCCCTTTCAAAAGTATTTTTAGAGGATGTTTTCCTCAAATTTTCATCAAACGTTTTCTCTGAGTGGTGTCATTAATGACAATCTCTTTGTTTTGTTTTATTTTGTGTTTAATAAATAAAAATAGAAACACAGCAATACATTTTACCAACACAAGAAAAAATACTTTTTTTCATATCGAGAAAAATAATTGACTTAAAGTACATTGACTCATAATTTAAGATTTAAAATTTAATTTATATTGATGGGTAAGACATTCTGAAGTTATAAATGAAAACAGTTCATGTTGGGTCAAATGTGAAATGGATAGATTTGAATTTCCTACAGTTCTCATCCTTTATGGTTTCGCCTATAACTAATTATAATCATACTAAGAAAAGATGAGTGAGAAAATATTCTGATTTTAGACTATAGCATCTGCTCTCCAGTCTATATGAAAAACACTAATTTTACAGGAAAATTGATCAATTTTCAGTAAATCACTGAGTAGGAAAAACAAAATGAAATAGCATTTCAAACAAAATTCAAAGATTTTTGTGTCATTAAAGGAGTTTTATGTAAAATGATCTATGTTCTCATAACTCTAAATAGTTTAGTCCTTTGAACATATGTACAACTGAATGGCGAAAGATATTTTAAAAGTCTATCGATAAAGTCCCCCACGTTTAGTAAATCGATCACTGAGGTCTGACTATATTTGCATCAAGATATGGGATAAACTCAGATATGGTAGCACAATACCACTCTTTTTATTCCTCTATATGATAATATTGCTCCAAAATAGGGCACGGTGATAGAAATCCAACCACATGTTCACCGGTTTTGTGTTTCACGGAAAAATAACACTTTTGAAAACTGGTTTCTCATTTGCCTTGCTTCTGACTTAGAGAGAACACCATGCCGCTTTCCTGACAGGTCAGTTACTCCAAGGTTCACTTTCTTTCTATCGATGTAGGACAGCCCAAGTCACTGCTCGTCATTCCCACGTGCAGACCAGAGGAGTTCCCGTTTTTTTTTACCTTCTGAAGGCTGCTTGCATCGGAAATGAACGCATACCGATTGGTGGCAAATGTCTGATAGAGAGGAAAGGTCTCACTGCGGTGAAACTCATTTGTGGAAGTATGCTTCAACTATAGCGTTCTCTATAAATTCACCCACTCCATTCATGAGTAATATGCATTTTCAACATAAGTAAATTATAATGGTGGATGAAGATATTATTAATATTTAGGACTTTTGTCTTTACATATCCTAAAGGTAGCTTAATGGTATCTTTAAGATATGTACTGCTGCTCCCATCAGTGTTTGACATTGTAAACCAAGGTGAACATAATGTTTTCACTAGGATGCTGATTATAAGATATGTGTAACTTAACAGCTCTTTTGTCAGATATAAACATCTACATTAGCATAAGCAATTTATACATTTTCTTAAGATTGCGCTCATGTTGATTTATAACAACATGTCTTTTTTACAAAGCTGTGTACATAAAATTAGTAGCAAAGCAGAAAAGGGGGGATTTGTTACACTTGACATCTGATTTTTTGTTCTTTGATAGTACCATTTATGATGAGCCTCTAGTTTAATGAAGGGGACACTGGTAAGTGACTGGCTCAAAGCTACATTAATTTCATGTCCATCACAGATTGACTTTGAAGTATTTGTGTGTGGGGCGCCTGGGTAGATCAGTCAGTTGAGCGTCCGGCTTTAGCTTATGATCTCACAGTTTGTGGGTTCAAGCCTCATGTTGGGCTCTGTGCTGACAGCTAGCTCAGAGCCTGGAGCCTATTTTGGATTCTATGTCTCTGTCTCTCTGACCCTCCCCTGCTCATGCTGTCTCTGTCTCTCAAAAATAAAATAAAAAACATTAAAGTATTTGTGTGCAAGACAATTTCTAAATGAGGGAGAGGAGGGAAAGTCACTAATAAGAATGCTATTGCAAACATGCAAGTGGCCTTTTGAATTAGAAATTATGAATCAAACTGGAAGAGCTCACAGGGAAGGAAACTATAAAAATAAAGCAATGTCATGCTCTAGCACATCGAAAAAAAAAAAAAAGGGAGAGTGACAATGAATACCCTGTGTTCTTGAGTTTCCCGTAGCCTGTCCTTTAATGAAGCCCAATGAACTCAATCCATGTTAAAAAAAAAAAAAAACAATATGGGAAAATATCGTAATCAAATTCCAGTGTATTGGCAAACTTTGGAGCAAATGTTCACTGAAGAAAAATTCATGTTGCTCAAATATCATTTTTAAAAAATTTCTTGATTGAAGGAGATTCTCAGAAAAAGGAGAACATAGCACTTCCTGACTTCCCTTTTTATATCCTCTCTTGCTATTCTTCTCAGGTAGGTGATAGATTAGAACTTCAACAGAAATTGGCTGCATTATGTTTGAAGTTTGTCTTTTGTTAGAAATGTGAAAACTGACCTTCTTCAGTAGTACGAACTATTTTAGATTCACTGTCCATTCCTTGGAACTCGTTAAAATATGGGCGAACTTTAATTTCGTAAGTCACCCCCTTTTTCAGGTTGACTAAGACAGCGCTTCTCTCAGTTGGGACTTTGGCATCCACGTTCTGCCACGCTGACGTCGCCTGCAGGCCTGGAGTCTGACGGTACATCACGCGATAGCCTTGAATAAACTGGGGCTGGCGGTCAACCTGAAAAGCATTGCATAAAACTTTTTGAAACCAAATGGAAATATTTCAGACATGACAGCGAATCCACCGATTTCTCTTGTCCCTATGTCAGCGTTTATCAGCTCGCATCTGGGTGACACCATTGCTTTGTAATTTACCTCCCTGCTTCCTATATCCAATTCCAGTTCTGAGTCCACATTGCCCTTATGTGATTATTTCCAAAACGAAGAGTGGAACACCTCTCTCTCTCTCTCTCGTTTAAAAAACTCCATAGTAGCTAAGACATCTACTTAATTAATTCAAATTCCTTAAAGTAGCACAAAGGTCTGATAAGGCCCAGACCTGCTGATTGGTCTAGCTTCATTTCTCATCTGTCCATTCTCTTCCTATATTCAACAGTTCCCATTTTTATGACTGGATATGTAATGTGCCGCTTCTCAGATATTTCTGTTCTTATCTTTTGTCCATTCACTAGTGTCTTCACTCACTCAAAACATCTCTTGAACTCCTACTAATCAAGTTAATGGTCAAGCTATATTTATAACTAATACACATAAACAAATGTCACAAATGAGATGGTCAAGGATCTAAGAAAACCTGGGGAAGAGAGGACGTTGACAGAATCAGAAAGGGGAGAAAGGATGTCCCTGAGACAGAGCAAATGCTGGGATCTGAAAGGAAATTAGAATCATTTATTCCTGAGGAAGAAGTGTAGAAATAGCATGTATAAAATTCCAATAATGGGCTGCCTGGGTGGCTCAGTAGGTTTAGCATACAACTCTTAATTTTAGGTCAGGATATGACTCCAGGGTGGTGGGTTAGAGCCCTGCATAAGACTCCATGCTACGTGTGGAGCCTGCTTAAGATTCTTTCTTTCTCTCTCTCTGCCTGTTCACATGCATGCATGCTCTCTCACTCTAAAGCAAAGAAAGAAACAAAAATTCCTATGGCTGGAGGAAGTGTATGAGAAGACTAAGAATTGTGAAGCTAGAGCATTTGTTTTAAAGAAATATGAAGGAGTGTCTGAGTGGCTGTCAGTTGAGTGACTGACTCTCGATTTTGGCTCAGGTCATGATCTCACAGTTTGTGGGTTCGAGCCCTACACTGGGCTCTGATGACAAGTGTAGAATCTTGATAGATTCCCTCTCCCTCTCTTTCTCTGCCCCTCTTCTGTTTGTGCTTCCTCTCCCTCTCTTTCAAAATAAATATACTAAAAAAAAGGCATGTGAAAAACTTATAACCAGTATCAAATATTGAATGAAATACTTTAATTAATTTGCCAGTTTCTGGCTCTTTCAATAGCCCCACTATTGGCACCATTTGACAACTTTGTTGATCCTTTCATTCACTTAAAAGTACAGAGGATAAGCAGTTGTTTTGAACAAGAATTTGAAATTCTGACTCTGAAAACTTGTATTAAATAAAAATTTGAAAAAGCTTTATTGTTCACTCGTAATAATTACATGCAAACTGAATACATTAAAAATGCAAGGTACAAATAAAGCATGTTCTTTTTATACATTTATTAAATAATCTCTATTGGAGTTTTACCATTGTTTCATTTTTCAGGGAAAAGAGGATTTTTATCTTTTTAAACATTTTCTAATGTCTTGCCTCTTTTTGCAAGAATCACTTGATTTAAAAATAACTATCAGCACTCTCTTCAATTAATTTTCCATATATTATAGTTTAATAGCATTATTCTAAAAAGCCTTTAACTTGACATATTTCACTGTCAAATAAAGTGTAAAATTTAATGGAGAAGAGACGGAAGGACCTCATTTCTGGAAAATTGAGGAGAAGGTGATGATGAAAATGGTTATTTCAACTTCTTAAAAATTTCTTGGGGCGCCTGGGTGGCTCAGTCAGTTAAATGTCCGGCTTCGGCTCAGGTCATGATCTCACTGTTACATGGGTACGAGCCCTGTGTCAGGCTCTGTGCTGACAGCTAGCTCAGAGCATGAAGGCTGTCTTCAGATTCTGTGTCTCCCTCTCTCTCTGACTCTCCCCCGCTCACACTGTCTCTCTGTGTCTCTCAAAAATAAATTTAAAAAAACATTAAAAAATTAAAAAAATTCTTTTATCCAATCGTTAACACATTAATAAAGGGTATTCTCTTATGTATTAACTTCTAACATTTCTTTTTTAGTTGCAGCATTTAAAAATTATTTTTAAGTGAAAGCAGAAAATTTAAAAACACAGAGCCTTCATCAAAATCTAGTGGAACAAGGGGACATTTTTCTATATTTAGAATGTCCCAGCTAGAGAGCCCATGAAGCTGGTGGGCTGAGTGTATGCATTTCTGTGTCCAGTTAAGTCTTAACAACTAAGAATTCCTTCATCCACCTGACAGTTTTCTAACACTCACATTTTCTGGAATTAGTGCTACACTTGTACGAGGTATGTCAAGAAAAGGTTAGCCCAGTCCTGATGCAAAAGCTCATGACCTTTGAATCCTCATGCCTGCTCCCTCATACTGTGCCAGCATCCATGCCTACCGGCATAATTTCTGAAGAGCAGAAGTTGTTCTGACATTACAAAGCAAGGCGACTCAAAAGCAAAACGTTAAATTTATGAGAGCCAAAGAGAGATGTCTTTAATCAAAACTGTCAATGTTAAAAATTTCCTTGCAGCATATGTTAAAACAACATTACGCTGGCATTTTATAAACTTCTCTGCATTTGCTTTAAGTGAATTTATATACTGAAAGAAAGACATAACTCACAATAATAGCTTGTTAATACTGAAAGGAGCAAGCTGTGTTTTTAAGAAGAACATTAAGCAGCTGTTTCCAGATGAAGAGAGTCTGTAAATCAGGGTAAATTGGTTTTATCCATGTTTGGTTTTCATTAATTAAGTGTTTTAGGGACTTTATGAAGCTAATGTTTACTACATAACATTGTCTCCTCACTTCAGTGTACACTGCCTTCAACCAGCATATTCTGATGGCCTGCTTAATAATTGAATAGTTTACCTTGAGTTTGTGCAGTTGCAATACATTCTTTTCAGGAGAAAATTTGTTGTTACAGGTGGAAGCAAAAATGAAAATGCCGAACATTACCTTTAAAAAACTAGGTGGGATTTTTACTGGATATGTGTTCTCCACCACTGACTTTTAGAGCACGTTTTGACAGGCGGTCATTTTCAAGTTAAACCATATGCTTGACACTGATTTAATTAAAATTCTGTTTATAAGAAGGAGGATTTTCTTTAGAGTTGATTATAATCAGAGTCTGGCCACAAAGCCATGGGTTTATAGAATTTAAAAAAATTGTATTTTCTGAAACAGGAATATAAAAGCTTTGTCTTAAGGAAAAAGTCAAAGGCTGAAGCAAATTTCCACCTTATAGACATAAGGTCCCAAATGAGCTACAACGCAGCCTTTTAATTTTTTGAGGCTCAGTTTTCTTTTTTCTTTCTATTTTTAGAGATAACCGTTATATATATATATATGTATATATAACATTATGTATATAATATATTGACAAGTTATATAATTATGTATATTATATACATACATATATATATAATTTATTGACAAGTTAGCTAACATACAGCACATACAGTGTGCTCTTGGCTTCAGGGATAGATTCCCATGATTCATCACTTACATACAATGCCCAGTTGAGCCTCAGTTTTCTTAATTTGCTCAAATAATATTCATATTGCATGGGCCCAGATACAGTTAAGTGATTATTATAAGTTAAAAAACTTTATAAGTTGTAGGGATGCACAATGACAAAACACCCTTGTTAAGTAAGGGATATGGTAAAAAGGGAAAAAAGGGGTCCCTTTGTAACCTTCAAATCAGCATGCCTATTAAAATGTTTAAATGAGATGCTTACCACCATCTTTTCAATTAAAAAATATCCATGTCATCTGAAAATTCAAAGTGAATTTTCTTTTGTGAGCTAAGCCGCTAAGTGACCTGGATTAAGCTGAGACTTGAAATTCTAGTTTGCCAATGCACACTTTCAATTTCAGTATCTGTGATATTTAAGGAGCAAAGGATCTGTGGTTCTTTTTGTCCTTGAATGAAAACAACACACATACACACATGTGTGCACGCACACACTAGAACAACTGTTTATTAAATAAGAGATTTATTGCTATTTTCTGTGTGAAACATTCATTTTCTTATCATTTTTGCCTACCCTCATTATAAGAGCAGTCATCTTTAGAAAGCAGCCATTGCTAACTACTGTTAACTTCAAGGTTATCCTTGGTAACGCTGGCCTCCAAATGTAAACGCATAGGTTGGGGAATATATTTCTCTTCTCTAATATCACATCTGTAACTCAAATACTAACAGTGTAATAAATTAAGGAGCATATACATTTAACAATGGAAACTATGACCTGGAAATAAAATATTTGATTTTAATTTCATTAGCAACTGGCCTCTCCCCCAGTCTGACTTTATTTCACTAAAGTTATCTCTCAGATACATACTTATGTGTAACTACAAATTTGTGGAGAACAACACCCTGTGATATAACTGAACACTTTCTTTTTTAAAACAAAAATAAAAATGTATGAAAACAACTGATCTGATCATTCAACAGACAGTTATTGGAAAGGCATTTTGTAATAGATGCTCTGCCATGAAAAAACAAAAATGAAAAACACGAATGCCAGACTACAGAAGCCAAGCTCATGAGAAGAAAAGATATGCAAACCAATAATGACAAGCTTCGTGGGATACAGAGATGAATATGACAAGGTTCCTCTCCTGGAAGAACTCCCAGACTACAGACCTGCAATTTTGATCTAATTTGATTTATTCTTTTAAACTCAGTGACTTTTAAAGTGAGTAACTTCATAAACATAATGACTTTGATTCTTACTCAAATAATTTCCACATTTAGAAGCAGCTTAAAAGAGGTCCTTTCAAAACTCCCAACAGAGCTGAGAAGACTTTTTCAATTGAGACTGAAGAAAAATCTGCTTTAAAAATACAACTATTTGGTTGGCTTTGCTAGTTTTATATTTGGTCAAAGTTACAGAAAGATGGGAGAGGCATGCCAGATAATACCCCTACTGTGCCACTGGAAAAACGATGAGGTCATCATGTTCCCTCCACGGGAACAGAATAGAAATCATTATACGCAGAAAACAGAATAAGTCTATGCAAAATAATGTTAAAAATGGAATCAGAAACAATGTAATCTTAATCATTGTATGCTTAGTCTTATTTTTGTTGAAGTATTAGCAGATTTTTGTACTCGTAGGCCAAAATTTTGATCATGTGATCTGGTTTAAGAAGTAACAAAATGCCCTGTCTAGGACCTAATGCCAAATTAATGCCACCATTAAAAGGTACACCTTTTGAATATATATGTGTCTACAGATTATCTTTAAAGTAAACACACACACACACACACACAAATATATTCAAAGTAAATAAATTCTATGGGGCGTCTGGGGGGCTCAGTTGGTTAATCCTCTGACTTCAGCTCAGTCATGATCTCACAGTTTGTGGGTTTGGGCTCTGCATTGGACTCTGTGCGGACAGGTCAGAGCCTGGAGCCTGCTTTGGATTCTGTGTTTCCCTCTCTCTCTCTGCCCCTCCCCTGCTCGTTCTCCGTTGTTGTCTCTCAAAAATAAATAAACATTAAAATTTTTTAAATAAATAAATTCTAATCCTATTTTTACAGGTGTGGAAAATTGGGAATATCATTCAACCCAAATACGTTGCTTCCTTTTATAAAATTATAGAAGTTTACTAACCAGCCTTAAATGTTATTTTTGGTTTTCCTGTTCTAATATGGTAATGCTTTCATATTTCCCCAAATAGTTGAAAATGAGTGGGGATGCTTTTTCTGGTGCCTGAGGATAGAGTTAATCACTTCTTCTTTGATTGAAACCTTTCCACAGGGTCCAAATATGTCTGTTATGGCTCTTACCCCTGTCTACGGCCATTAAGAATTTCCATGTTTTTCTCAAGTAGATTTGTATCTTTTTATATAATTCTCCAGATCTAGTACAAAACTGGCTCGCAAAAATACTTGTTGAGTTGTATTTATTCAATGGATTTATTACTGAGGGAACACTGGAATAATTCTCTTTAATTGTATTTTATACTTCAAATGTAATTAAAAACTGATGAAAAATAACTCTCAACTTCCTTTGTTGATGGAGTTGATAAATGGTTATTTCTCTAAAGAAACTTGGACTCTAAAAGCAGAAGGTAAAAATCCAACTTCTTCTTACTTAGTCATTCTTCTATTACATCAAAATGGCAACAATAACAATAGTGACAAAATTATAAAGGCTTCCCAATTAATGTTATAATTAAGGTAAAAAAATATAAGTATCTATAACACAAATGTCCGTTACTTCTACAATATACAAGATCTATCACAAGTTCCACTCTTCTAACAGCCTGATATATTCTGGATTTTTAGAGGTTGTAATAGAGAAATCTTAGATATAAATAAGAGTTGGCACTAACTATATATATGCACAGGGAAGAACATTATCTGGTTCTTCTCAAAACATAGACACCCACATAGATACAAACACATATACACAAATGTTAGTATTCTCTAATATGACTAAGTGGCTATTTTTATGTTCTATTTGTAGTTTTCACTGCAGTGGCTACTAAGTGATCAAAACAGGTTGACATTTAATAATGCAGGGAATTGAATATTCTTAGTATATACTAACATATCAATTTGTTTCTTAAAATCTATTACTTTTTTACTATATATGACACATTAC
Source organism: Suricata suricatta (assembly GCF_006229205.1). Classification (NCBI taxonomy): domain Eukaryota; kingdom Metazoa; phylum Chordata; class Mammalia; order Carnivora; family Herpestidae; genus Suricata; species Suricata suricatta. The sequence goes on along the minus strand of NC_043704.1, from coordinate 31,573,473 downwards.
TAAAATCATATTCATGTTTTGGTGCTGCTACTTGAGATTCAGCTAAAAGAATGTACAGATGATTTATTTAAATTCAGAAAGATACTTGGTCAAATTAACATTTTTTGTGTGACACCATGAAGAAAGTCAAAACCTAACCCACAGAGAAGATCTTTACTGAGAAAAAATATTTACACATCATATATCTGGTAAGTGGGTGAATCCAGTATATAACAAACACAAGTCTAAAATAAGGACAAATAGCCCAACTTAAACATGAGCAAAGAATTTGAATAGACATTTCTCTAAAGAAGACATATAAATGTTCAAGCACATGAAAACATGGATAACATCATTAGTCATTAAAGAAATGCAAATTGAAACCACTCACAGGATATTCCACTTACACTCTAGTGGTAGAATGGTTATAATAAAATAGAAGATAACGAGTGTTGAGGAAGTTATGAGGGAATTGGGGGAGGATGTGGAAGAAACTGGAACTTTCAAGTATTACTGGTGGAAACATAAAATGGTATTAGCACTTGTGAAAACATTTTGGTAGTTCTTCCAAATGTTATGGAGTTACCATTTCACTCCGCAATTCCTAGGTAGAGTAAGAGAAATGAAAACATATGTCAACATGTACTCAAATGTATATGGCCCCTCCTTCAGAGCAGCCATAAATGGAAACAACTGAAAGGTGCATCAGCTGATGAATAAACAGAGTATGGGATACATCTGTGTGATGGAATGCTATCCAGGAATAAAAAGGAACAAAGTACTAAGACATATGCTACAACATGGTTGAACCTCAAAAATCTGACACTGAGTGAAAGAAGCAGGACACAAAAGAGTACACACTGCATGATTTCATTCACATGAGAGCAACAGGCACATCGACAGAGACAGAGAGTAGATTGGTGCTTGCAGAGGGCTAAAGCAGGGGGAATGGAGAAAGCATTGCTAATGAACACAGAGTTCTATTTTCAGATGATGAAATGTTCTAGTCATATTTTGAGTATGATTGGGCAGTTCTGTTAATATTGGGAAAACAGAGTTGTACAACTCTGACATACTAATTATATCTCAATAAAACTTTAAAAAATAAGATGAAACACATTATAGTTCTATTGCAACCAAACTATCTTTACTCTTTCATTCTATTGAATATTTTTCTTTTTTACCATTGATTCCACCTTGATTTAAATGATGAGGGTTTCCATTACTATTTATGTGTTCATTCACATTTCCCCTTTTTGATTTGTTTTAGTAAAGGAATAAAAGAAACTGCCATTAACACTGCCTTTGAAACTTACCGTCCATGTGACTTGAACAGTGGTGGGAGTCAACACAACTGGAGTATGGAGACGAACAATGACATCTCCCAGTTCTTTCTGTACTTGTCTATGGTCCACTCCTTGTGCTGGTGGGCTGATATCTACAGAGATAACCATTCCCAATATTTAAAAATTCACAGTAAAATTCCAATGTATATTATACAAGGCACTATTACAGGTCAATAGAAATAATTGCAGGGGAAAAAATTAAAACTTTTTTGACAAAACAACAAAAACAACAACAATAACAATTACAACAACATTAGAGCATATTTATATACATACCACCCAGGCTAATAGAACATAATTTGAGAGATAATATTTATCTTTACTAAAATAATATTAATAAGTGTTTATAATCTCTTACTCCCTTCAAATGCATTCTTGTGGAAGATCTATTATTTGCTTATTAAGGAAAAAAAGTATGTGCCATAAGACTTCTCTAGGAAGAGTTTTGTATAGATGCTGGCATAGGGAAGGACTTTCCTGTGTAGTTAATGGAGCAGTATCTGAAAACTCCTGTTTAGGAATTTGTTTAATCCCTTGTCCCAATTGGTAGACTGTGTGTTCCTACTCCGTGACCTAACTGAAACTGGAAGCATGGAAAGAAAGTAATCAGGGGAACCTGGGAAATGAATTGTGTCACAAAAGGTTAACAACGTAAGAGAAGAAGGGGAAAACCCCCCCAAATTCATAAAAATGCTTCTGATTGAAAAATGTAGAGTACTGATAAACTGTCCTAGAGCAATAAACTTTGAGCAGAACTTCAATATCTGACAAATAAAAAAAGGAATTCAGTTGCTTTTTGGGAGAGACTACGAGAGGGAAAGGGAAAACTAATTTGTAGTATTTAGAATGGTATGCTCTCAATCTTACATTGTTTGGCACTCTATTCACCATTCATGTAATCCTACTCTACTGTTCTATAGAATGGTTTATATTCTATGTACCCATTAAGAAAAAAAAGAAGACAAATTACAGACATCCAATTCATCAAACTGATACCATACTGAATTTCACACATACTGAAATTAACTAAGATAGTTGGAACTATCTTTTAAGGAAGGAGTCTAATTTGAAATAATTCATTTATAAATCCTGTTTTCTCCTATTTTCACAGGCCACAAAGCAACACTCTTGCAAAAATATTTTGAAGTACATATCTCAGCCATAACTTAAATTGGGTACACAAACTTAAATTGGGACATCAATAGTGAAGGTGAGGGTTAGGGGCAAAACAGGTGAAGGTGAATGGGAGGTACAGCCTTCAGTTATGAAATGAATAAGCCATGGAATAAAAGCCATCGCATAGGGTACACAACCACCAGAGAATGAACTGGTGGTTGTCAGATGGGAGCGGAACATGGGTGAGTTAGGTGAGGGGATTAAGAGTACACATACTGTGATGAGCAGAGTAATGTATAGAATTATCGAATGATGATATTGTATACCTAAAGCTAATATAATACTGAGTGCTAATTATACTTGAATTTAAAAATAAATTGATATCTATTTTTAAGCCAGAGCATAGGGAACACAGTCGATGATATTATAATAGTGTTGTATGGTGATAGGTGGTAGCTATTCTTGTGATGAGCACAGCACAATGTATAGAGATGTTGGCTCACTGTGTTGTGCACCTGAAACTAATGTAACATTGTGTCAACTATACTCAAAAAAATTCAAAAAAACCCCTAAAATTCTCAAGGATCTTATCATGACTTGGAAGACTGAATAAATTTGGATTAGCATATAGTATATAAGGAAAGTGTTGCTTTTATTAGTATTTAGAATTCATTTCAATAACTAACAGACTTGATTTTAAAAAATCTTTAATGTTTTACTTATTACTGAGACAGAGAGAAACAGAGCATGAGCAGGGTAGGGTCAGAGAGAGAGGGAGACACAATCCAGGCTCTGAGCTGTCAGCACAGAGCCGGACGCGGGGCTCGAACTCACCAACTGGCAGATCATCACCTGAGCAGAAGTCGGCCGCTTAACTGATTGAGCCACCCAGGCACCTCTTAAATTTTTTTTAATGTTTATTTGTTTTTGGGAGACAGAGAGACAGAGAGTGAGCAGACTCTGAATCAGGCTCCAGGCTCTGTGCGAGCTGTCAGCACAGAGCCCGACGAAGGCTTGAACTTACCAACTGAGAGATCATGACCTGAGCCGAAGTTGACTGCTTAATCTACTGAGCCACCCAGGCACCCCTTTACAGACTGGATTTTAATTAAAATAGGATTAAAATAAAATATCTTAGTGCTCTTCTGCTGTGTTCCAACCCTCTGTACCAATCTGAGTAAAGCACAAACTTACCTCATGACTCAGGATATATATTTGCTGCTGTTATTTAGAAAATGTATATTGTAAATAATTTTAGAAAATGAATGAAAAAAACTAGGACATAAATAATTGGGACTACATTTTGTTGATTTTTTTCCCTCCATTTCCAGTGTTTTTCATCCTTAACATAAATAGCATAACTGGTTATACTTGATTTAGGAGAAAGCATATTACTAATATTATTGAATAATATTGACATTCGCTGTCCTAAGGTCTCCTGTGATGTTGATGGTACAAACATTTTCTGTCTTTCTAAAATAAAAAATGTCTACGTTCTATGGTAGTTAATATCTTTAAATATATTTAATGTTTTTAAAAATAAGAGCTCATACAGCAAAGTGTTCTTTGAACAGAAGTGCTTTGCCAAATGCAAAGCTGCTCAAAGTGTGATGTCAAAAAATGATTCTGACATTCAGACACAAAACATGAGTTTTCCTATTAAATATCTGTTAAGAGAACATAAGTCTTTTACTCTATGTAGTCTCTCAACTGGAACAAGCCAGATCACAAACAACTTTTCATTAATCTTTTTTGACCTTTTCACCGAGAAGTTATTTTATGAGTCAAGATTTAGTGTCTGGCAGAGTTACTGAATGATCAAGAAGGTCGGCCGGGTATAATCATACCAAAAGCCTCACCCATTCTGTTATCTTCCACCTTCCACTGCAACTACCCGCAAAAACTATTTCTATCTACCCAATAAAAATGATTTTTGTACTATAATTTCTTGAGTGAAAACCATATACCTCTTTGAGTTCAATAATTTAATTTACTCATTAAATTCAGACACACTAAAGGAGACTGGATCTAAGCAAGGTAAAATATAACCAGTTTCAGATCTTCAAATTCCTTGTTGTACTTTTTCTTTCTCTAGAGACAGGTTCTTTACCTACAGGCCCTTTATCATCATGGAAAATTAATCACATTACTGCTTAGAGAACAATAGCAAAGTGGCATTCCCTCCTCCCCTGACTGTCATCATGTCAGCAACGTTAAAGATCACGTGGTGACTTTATTTCACTTGATTCCTTTAAGGCGCCCTTCTCTGTTATAATAGCATGTTAGTTACTATCACTGAACTACATTGTAATTATAATAATATTTTTATGGCTCTATGGCTTTATGGTGCTTTTCATTGCATAAAAATACTACTTTGAATTATATCTTGTTCAAAGCCTTTTACAAATAAGAAATAATTAACCCTTTCTCAAGAACCCTGTGGGAAGTGGGTTGTAACACATAATAAAGCCACAATGTCTGTTTTATTAATTCCATCTACTAGTAGGAAGGGAAATTGTAGTGCAACATACTGTATTAACCCCTAGACCTCATGACATCTTAATTTGAAGAGACAGGCTACTAAGATTGGAAGAAAAACTTTGGTTTTGAGATTATAATATTCTGGGTGGGTTCTTTTTGTTTTAATTTAATTCCAATTAGTTGACATACAATGTAATACTAGTTTTAGTTGTACAGTATAGTGATTCAACACTTCCTATACAATACCTGATGCTCATCACAGCAGGTGCACTCCTGAATCCCCATCAGCTATTTACCCATCCCCCCCACCCACCTCCCCTCTGGTAGTCATCTGTTGCTTCTCTATAGTTGAGTCTGTTTCCCGGTTGGCTTCCTTCTCTCTTTTTCTTTCTTTTGCTCATTTATTTTGTTCTTTGAATATTTTTTTATTAGCCAAAAGAATCACATACCTCACAAAGAAAACTTGATTTATTCCTTTCTGAAACAAATGGCTCCTTTAACCATCTGGTTTGATAAAGGACACTGCAGGGGTGCTTGTCAAACTTAGTAGAAGCATCACCCCGAGAGCACCTTAACGGACGGCTGGGCTGTACCCCCCGGAGCTTCTGAGCTGGAGCATGAGAGTCTGCCTTTCTAGCACGGTCCTAGGTGATAAAGATACTGCTTCTGTGGGACCTCCACCTCGAGACCCTCTGCGCTACAAAAATGGAATTCTTGAACAACAGGAGTATTTTTAATATCCTTATCAGGGCATTGTATCCATTAAAGATCAGATTTTGTGATTGCAAAATTGGTTCTAAAGGAGACATACTTCCTCTCTTTGAAATACAGTAAAGCCCTAACTTAGGTGATTTACTCTTACCATCTAAATGGACTCAATTATTTTGTTTAGTTTTTACTAAACAGACGCTGACAATTCCTGGAAGAGGACACACTCACCAAGGTGAACAGCAAGTTCCTTTCTCATTCCCTGGATCGGGTCTAATGAATCACTGTAACAAGTGATCAGGCACATTTATCTTTCTTCATGCGTTCCCCTTTGTTCTTAGAGATCTGCTTAATGTCTCTTTCCAGAACCAGTCATGTTTACAGCTATTGAAATTACCTTGTGTGCGCACAGGATCTGACATCGGGCTTGGGTCACTCAGACCTTGGGGGTTGATAGCTCTGACCATGAATAAATAGATCGTATTGGGCCGCAGTCCTCTCACTGTATAGAGTGTGGTCTTCACGTGGTTTGCCACCGTCTGCCAGCTATTGCTCACTGATTGGCTGAAATGTGAACAGGACTTTCATTTAAAGAACAGTCATAAAGGTATCAGAAATGGAGTTGGGTATCAATGACAAAAGTTAATGGCTGAAAATTAAACACACACACGCACAACACTTGAAGTGTTAAGCTCAATAAATGAAACATTTGGATGATTTCGGTTTATTCAACAACAAAGCCGAGCCCACCTAACGGAAGTGCCATGCACAACAAAATTAAACTCAGCCCAGGAGATGGGACAGCCCTATGCTAATGCACAGCAGCCCACTAAATGAATACCTGTAAAAGGAACAGAGGCCAAGATCACAACATCAAGTTTATACAATAAATATGGTCCTCATAAATGTATATATATATATACCTTGAAAAGAATTAACCTGCAGAAAGAATAAATGGACTACAGAGTAAATTATGCCAATACATTTTCCTGTTACAAGGTGTGTTTTCTTTTGCATCAATTCCACATGCAATATTATAATAGAGCCTTCTAAAACTACATATCTGTAAAAGAAGAAAGGAAGCACGTAAGGAATATTTTCCCTTGGTCACATTTTTAATAAAATTGTACATTACACAGTACTGTGATTTCTCATCTTCAAATGGTGAAATACCTCTGAAAATATGTGTGGAAACCCCTTAACGGCCAGTTATAGAGAAGGGACGCCCATTTGGAAATGTTTGTCTAAGGCAAATGCTGCTTTTGTTCATAATGAGGAGAAAAAGTGATTTTTCAGGGCTGTCTGTTTACTTTCCAGTAGTTCTTATATACCAATTCATGAAAATTATAGTAAAATGGTAGTTTGAAAGTTGGATGTTACATATTTATTGATCATTACCTTAAATAGATTAGGGAAGCCTAAAATGAAAGTAATACTTTGTCCTAAGGCTTAAAAATGACAGTGGCTATCACTATCTTTATAATGGCAAATCAAAGCACATTGAAACAATACAAATTTCATTTTCCCATTTGTATAAGTATTTTATTAAAATCTCATGGTGATTTTATCATGGCATTTGCTAATTTATAGTCTATACCCTTACACTGATGATAATTTTCTCAAATAACAATTGGGCATATCTTCCATTTAGCAGCCAGAAGGGCATGGAATCAATTTCTTAACTGCAGTGTTTTCATTTTTTTAGGCATATCCAAGAAATGTATTAAAATATAGAGCATAAAAACAATGGAATGATTTTAAGTTCTGCTTTAATTATTAGGAAGCAAATTTCCAGGATTCTATGCCTCAATAAATATTGCAGAACTTAAAAAAAGTGGCTGTCCCCAATTAAATTATTTTCTGCCTAGTTTAATGACAACATTGTCATTTTAAACTTTTACCATGGTCAGAGTAAAGAACAGATCTATATGATTATATCATGAGCCAGATCCCCACAGGCTTAGGCATGGGTAATGCATATTTAATCCTATAATCAGGTTATAAATGAAAGAACAAAACACTAGACTCTATCCTTGAATAAAATCAGATGTAAAAGATAAATACTTAAAGTGCACTGTTAAACATGCTCTTAAGATAAAACAGCAGGATAGCTCACATGAGATTTTAGGATATAGGAGCTAAAACAAAAACCCAATGGAGAGAAAAAAAAAAAAAAAGGAAGCGTCCCATACCTGAAAGCCTCAATGATATATGCACTTGCTGGGAAGGCTCCAGGGGTACCTGGTTGCCAGGACAAGGTGACACTGTTCTTAGAAACATCAGTGACCTGTGGTTTGGATGGTGGCCCTGGCAGGTCACTTAAATCATAATTTTTACTGATTGTTGCTCCAGATTCTGTAGAGGACAAACAGAAAACGCTTCATTCCTGATTGCACATGATCACATAATACTTAAAAACAGGAATATAGTCTGTTAAAGAAGTTGACCTAGACAATGAGTAATTCATTTTCATGAATCAAAAGTATATAAATGAATATTTACTTTTCCTACATGTTACTAAATGCTTACTTTCACACAAGCTCTAAAACTGCTTATTCTTCAGGTAGTGATAAGAAATACATTTATCCAGGACAAAAAGCAACTTAATCTTTCCCCTTAACCATATATCACATTACATATATGTGATGTTACGTGGAGAAATTAAAAAGGAGCATATGACTTAGTTTTTACATTCAATGAATTTAAAATCTTAATCTCTCATTCAACTGTTATTTAGTGAAAAGGGGCTCAAGATTTCTTCTGTTAAGGTGATTCCCAAGGACTCACCTGTCACATCCAGCACAGCACTCCAGGAAGTCTCCCCACTTGAACTTGTAGCCACACAAGTATAAGTACCAGTATCAGAAATCTAATGTGCAAGGAAGGGAGAGAATTCAACTGTTTCAATTACTTTGTAGAGTAATTAGTCAATCTCAACAGGGTAATATTTAATTTCTTAAAATGTGGTATATCATTTAGCTATTCAAATTATTCATTAGAATGAATCATATGTACACATAAAATATTAAAATAAACCCAATGGAGAAAAGATAAAAGGAAATGTCCCATACCTGAAAGCATCAATGATATATGCACTTGCTGGGAAGTGCATAAATAATAATATAATATAATATATTCATGTATATGAATTATATATAATTATATATTCACATAGAATATGAATGACATAATATATATTATATACTCATATATAATATGAATAATATAAGCTAATCTTATTTTATTATAAAAATAATACAGTGATATTTTAAATTATAGTTCTACAATTAAATGTTATTTGTCTGGTAAACTCTGATCCTTTTTGCCTCAATGGTAACACCGTTATCTTTGTATAATTACAATTTATGATGAGGCTTCACTGTGTCACAGTTACATATGGACAACTCAGGACAGAACTCTTCAGAATCATATAAGTATTCAGAGATTAGAAATGCAAACCTGTCCTATCTCCAATATATTATATTTCAATGGATAAAATGTACACTCAGGAGTAAATAAGCACTGAAATAACAGGGGGCTGAACTTTCTTTTTTTTAAGACATGGAACAAGTGAAGAATAGGAAAAAAAACTAAGCAACTAAACCTCTCCCCTTAACTAAATTAGTATTCACTTATATTTAAATTATAGTAGTGTGACAGAGAATGAAATAAAGTTGTAACATTACAAACCAAACAAACCATGTCTATGAAATCACTGCAATTTAGAGCTGAAATGGACCAGCCATATAAATCTCATTCATAACTCTTTACGGCATACTTAAAAACTGCCATTTCATTGATCACTTAAACTGTTTTTGTTATTCCCTGAAGAGTGGCAAAAGATTTTTAAAGTAGTTGATAATGTAATCAGTTTGATCAAACGGAATGAGGCAGCTCACTTGACATAAGACTAAAATTGTGTGATGAGCATGAGTTTAATCGTTGATGAAATCTGAGAGCTCATGGACTATACCTGCTGGGTTCAAAACGGAAATGTATTGGTGACTCACCCTTCCACAAAATTATCAGTGCATGGATGTTACTACCAGGCCACCATTTTAATTGATTTTAAATGTCATTATGTATTTTAACTTGAGTTTCAAACTGCTCTGGCACATAGTTCTTTACCATATTATCTTCCTACATTTGTCTTCTATTATACAGCAGGATGATGGGGAATAGCCATTGTAGAAAGAGCCATTCTTTCAATTGGGGCTGTGCATGCATTATAGTCATTAGAAATCTCTCCATTTAAGAAGCATCACTCACAAACTAAATATAATGAGCCAAGGTTGGATTTTAATGCACTGTTCATTTGAATAACGGTCTGTGAAAGAGTAAAGAATTTGCATTTTGTTATAGCTGTTGAACTAAAATGTAGCCCTTGTTATTATGTGCAAATGCTAAGATAAGGGTATGTAGGTAATGCTTCTTAACTGCATCCCCTTGTCATTGTGTGGAGACATAGTCTGACATTAGCAGTGGTAGGTAGGTTTTAATGAGTATTACAATATTCTACTTCTCAAAAGATACAGATTCAGTTACCAATTAGCTGGACTATGAGAACAGTGTTCATCACATTACTTCCCCCCCACCTCCTGCCTGCCCCCATCTTGTATTAAGTACAAGAAAGAAAGAAAGAAAGAAAGAAAGAAAGAAAGAAAGAAAGAAAGAAGAAAGAAAGGGAGGGAGGGAGGGAGGAAATAAGGAAGGAATACGACCTATAGAAACCCTCTCTTGACTATATTCAAGTACTGTAAAAGACATTTTTAGCTCCCTTTAAAGACAGTCATCTCACAGAAAAAGAACAACATTTTCATATTGGAGTTTATCAAAAGCAATATAAAAAGCTGAAATATCATTACTAACATTCACTCTTGCATTACATCATCATAACTACATTCATTTTTATTCCTTTAAATACTTTCTTTTCGGGTCATGAATACTTCATATCTCTTCTATCCTTCTCTCTTTATCTTTAACCAAGTGCTTTAAAAAAAAATGAATGTGCTGGCACACTCCATCACCTGCTCTTCTCCTTGGGTGGCTGGATGGTGACATGCCCCCAGGAACTCGCATCTCAGAGAGACTACTCAGATGCCTATCACAGGGCTCAAAGTTTGTTTGACATCATCAAGCACCCACCTTTAATTGCTTCTTTCAAACACTACTGGGCATCCTGACTATTCAAGCACACCCTTTAATTCAGTAGTACAGTGAAAATGCATTAACCTCCATGGCCCAAGTCAGCCTTTAGCCCAAAAGACAGGTCGAAGTGTTTTCTCAAGGAGAGTTGGCATCAATTTTTTAATAACTCCCATTTGTTCAAAGAAGGTTAATAATTAATTTGCCACCAATAAAAAGATAGGCTAAAATCTGTACTAATTTATTTTTTTAGCTGAATTTGACTGTGTTTTTCTAGTTAAAGCAATAATTAATGCTTAGGTCTCAAAATTAAAACGAAAAAACTATATATTAATGTTATTAACAAATATACAAATTAACAAAAGTTTATGTGTTTCTGTGTATGTACATACTACAAAAAAAGCCCTTCTTCCTTTTTGGTATGTCTGTGTAATACACTGATAAACATCAAATAAAAAAGTGATTGTAAATATATTTGTATTTTAAGAGAATAATTCATGTTGTAATCATTTGAAAATACATGTAACAAGATATATTTTTTCTTCTTCTCCTAGCTTCTTAATGGGAAAATTCAACACTGTTTTTTCATTTTTTGTTATCTTGGCTCTACTTGGATACCAGATTCTACTAATTGTTCTTCCACCAAATAATTTTTAATTAATTTGTGTTCATCCACTATTATATCAAACACCTTATTTATATATCTCACTCATAATCTTTTGATTATTCTAGCATGCTCTTCAATTTTAGTGTAGTGATTGCCACATGGAGGGGAGGCTGTCTACATTTTGTTGAATAAAGTGAATAAACTTGTAGAGGGTGGGTGGTCCCCACCATAACATCCATCTGGTTTATATAATCAATTCCTCACCATGTGGGACCTGTTGATTTGCTTCTGGACAAAATAGTATAGAAAGGGTGATAGAATGTCACATTTGTGATGCATAAGATGTCACATCTTATGTTACGTAAGATTGTGATGCCTGTCTTGCTAGAAGGATCTGTACCTTGATGACTTTTGGAAAGCAAGTGCTCATAATGGGAATATCAGTATGGCAAGGAACTAAAGGCAGCCTTCAGTAAACAGCAAACAAGAAGCTGATGTAATCAGTATGGTAGCCATAAGAAGCTGAATGCTGCCACCAATAATGTTGCTCAGAAACAACTCTATCCCCAGTCAATCTTCAAATGAGACCACAGCCCTGATACCTGACTGTCGCTTTGGGAGACTCAGCAGCAGAAAACCCGGTTAAGTCATGCCTAGGCTCCTAACCTTACAGAAACTTTGAGATAGTAAATCTATGTTGCTTTAAGGCTTTAAATGTTTGCTAATATTGTTAAATAGCACTAGATACCTAATATGATATTCAGAAATAGGCATTTGAGTTGCTTCTAAAGTAGATGTTGAGTTGGCAAGAGTGGTCATTCTCTAGCACATCATCTTCTGTTGAAAGGCAACAATGACTTGTCTTTTCCCACAGGTTTCCCACAGCTACTTAATAAAAAATGTAAGATTTTCCACCAATTAGCCAAAGCTACCTTTTATGTACTCAGTCTTATCTCTAGTTTTTTCCACATAATAGTTTAGCCAAGCCAACTTATCCACAGTTCCTTATAAGCTTCCTTTTCTCATGAGAGTAAACCAGAAGCATTTGACACTTTCAAATTATAAATATCCTATTACTATCATTAACTTCATGTGTTTAAGATTTTTAGCTTTATCATTTGGATAAGTGTGAGTTGGGAGGAAAGAATAGAAAGTTTCTAGGTCTGTTATGAACTTAATAACATAAGGACTTTCCTTCTAATTTCAATTCATCATTCCTAAAATAAGGTATAACATGGCCTACAACAAAAGGTATATCAACTGAGCTAGTCTGTGAGATTTTAAGTTCACAAAGCAAATTTCCCCTAGGGCAATACTTATATTGAAATAAAGATCCAAATACAAGTCAAGCATTACTTACCCGTAAGTTCTTAATCTGCAATGTTCCTTGTTCTTGTATTGTTGCTCTTGGATCTCTACCCAGAAAAGTAAATCCCTCCTTTAACCAGCTAATTACAGGAAGAGGATCACCAGTAGCTTTACATTTCAGTAACGCTGTACCATCTACCGCTAGTGTTTGGTTGGCTGGGCCTTGTAGAATTATGGGTGGAGGTCTATCTGTCAAAACTAAAGGAAAAGGATATTTTCAGGATATTTTAACTTCTCAGAAGTTATATTATACTATTAGATGTATACTAAACACATATTATAATTTATTCAGCGTATTTTTATCCATTATGTATTTATCATCTATACATACTATATATACATCATATTTACTGAGGACATACCATTATATATAACTTACTCTGAATTTTCTATGGTGTATGACAATGAAATAAATTCTGACATTTTAGTATTGCTTAAAGTCTTAATCATATTAAAATTAAAATTAAAATATGGAGAGCTAATGGCAGATATTCATAAAATGTTCATTTTGTCTCTTATATGCATAAGAAAGTCTATGAGTGTCATATGGGCATAAAAATTTTTACTCCTGCTTTTATTATAAATATATGTATAATACATAATTTCATCATTCAAGGCACCTTGCTGTGTTTATATGGATTATGATATTTTGGTTTATGTTAAATCACTAAGTACAAACACTTTATTTCCAAGACTATGACACTGGGACTTAGAGTACAGTAATGCATGGATGACATGATTTTACTATTTCTTAGAATTAAGCAAAGAAAAGTAATCTCTTTGCACTATACCTATGGATGAAAAAATAGGGTTTTCATGTAAAATAAGTGTTTGCCTATATATCAATTTCTGTGTTCATCTGGGTAAAATTTACACAATTTCATAATCTTCTAGTTCAGTGTTTTTTTAAATATTTTGTAGCAGTATCTTCAGTGCCTTTGGAAGTATTTTATAATGATTTAGGAAATATATCAGAATGTATAGTATGATTTAAATGGGTGATGGAAATATGGAGTCAGTGGGATGAAAACTTCCATCTAGAACTCATTAGAGGAACACTTCATAATGAGGCTGACATGTCCATGTCCATGTCCAAGGAAGGCTTTCTTAAGAGAATGTTCTATAAACTTGAGAATAGATTTTGATTACCCAAAATATTTACACGTATGTTTATATTATATTTATGATATAACTACCAAAAATATCTATATCAAAACCAAAAAACTTCCGCAGAAAGGAAAAAAAAAAAGAACAGTGGATTTTAATGATTGCTAAGCATCTGTGAAGAAAAAGTCTTTAAACAGGTCATCTTGTGTTAAAATGTACATAATAATCAAAACATCATTTTGCTCATTAATACTCCAATCTTCTTAGTCCACCAGCTTTCATGAATAATAGTTAACATAATTAGCTATTTCCCAATCTATATGCATCATCTTTACCATAAGAATTCATAGTTTGGGGGGAAAGCATTAAATTAAGCAGCACTTTTACAGTCTATCATGAGAATGCCAACCAATTTTAATGTAAAGTAGAAGTCATGAAATAGAGCCATTGCATGTCAAGATACAGAGGACTTTCAATCAAATTAACCCTACCATCTCAAAATAAATATTCAAATGTGTGCTTAGGTCTGTGTGTATGTGTGTGAACAAAAACCTTATAAAACCTTATAAAAACCTAAGAAAACAATAAAATTTGGTTTTTGTATTATTTACAAATAAAAATTAGAACCAAGTATTTCCTGATTTTCTTGATTAAATTCTTCACTTTAAAAATAAATAAAATAATCTTCAGATAATGTGAAAATATGGTATTACACCAATACTGACTCATGCGGTGGTACCTGCAGATATTCAAACTAAATATCAATGGAATTTATTTTCGTTATGGGCCAAAA